>NC_085023.1:2872009-2946398 GCF_963692335.1 Osmerus eperlanus | reverse complement strand
TCCGCAAAGTCTTGTCTGGCTCTGTAACATGGCGAATTCTAACTGAAAAGTGACGAAACTCACCAAACATAACAAAATAAAGTTTCCACTAGAGTTACTGTCATACATCTATGACGTTGACTATTCAAATCAGATTTTCATTTTGTTTCTTTTTTTTTCAATTAATGTGGATGATCACATCAAAATGCCAAAACCCAAACAGGAAATGCTAGAGCTCTATATGGGCTACTGTTTAATCCGCCACCACGGTTCTCCGAACCCACAGCCTTTACAGCCCTTTAATGATAATAATAATTATATTTATAATGCACTTTTATATTTAGCTAAATCTCAAAGTGCTACAGGTAAAAAGAAAAAGAAACGGCGCTTGCGCCTGACAGTTTACTCCGTCGACTTTCTTTTGTTGCCAATGCCTGATGACAGGACACATTTTCTCGCCTTCACCTCTGTTGTTAGAACCTCGATCTCACAGTCTGTGAAATTTTTCTTTTTTGCGTGTTTAGACATTTTAATTCAGACAAAGAAATTACCTCAGGAGCGCATTAATAGGCCATCTGCATATTAAGTTATGGGAGGAGGCAGGGCGGGGTCAGTGGCTTGTTCACGTGCGGTCAATCTCACGTTGATTGTGATTTATAAAGGGAAGGTGCGCAGGACCTGGCGTACGACCGGTTTTATACATGTGAATATTTCTGTGCGTAGGTACTTTTCAAGTTTTGGCCGTACGCCATCTTCTGGTATGAAAGCTGTGCAATCCTTTATACATGAGGCCTCAGGTGACTCGGCGCACAAGTCAGAATTGAGGTAGGCTAAGAAAACATTACAAAACTAAAGATACTTTCTAAATGAGAGGCCTACCGATCATCTTATTTTGACAAAAATATAAAAACATTATTACATGAAGCAAAAAAAAATGGTATTTGCGCTCAGATGAATGCGAAAAAAATGTGCGCGCTAGCATTAACTATTGATGTCCCTGACAAAGCTGAAATCAAACTTGCGTCCCGGTAGTTTCTATAGCCTAGTAGTGCATTGTGCGCAGCAAGCTGGAAAGAAAAAAAAGGGATATGAATAGGGGCCTGTGCCCCGGTAGAGTTTTATGTCTAACAATCCCTCTGGAGGTAGCCATTTTGATAGTTTGGTAAAAATGGCAGGGATCTGTCCAGACATGAGATCTCCCAGGAGAGAGATGCACAAACAGAATAGTAATACTGTGCAGCTTGACCCTCATCTGCCTGCCATGGTTTCCGGTGGTCGATCCTGTTATAGTTGGTTGTAGTGGATTGTTTTGCTCCTGTAAGTGTTGTGAAGGATGATGGCCGGCAACCTTTATTAGTGCTTTGTTACTGTTGGGGTTGGGGATGTTGTTGTTCTAATGGCCTACCTGCACCAAGGTTATTACAGTGTGATGTACTGTACACACAAACACACACACACACACACACACACTGTGTAGGTCCACACAGTAGCTGAGAGCTGGAGACCTGGGGAGGGAGGACAGGGTAGCTATGAGAGGGGAGGGCAGGGGAGAAGGGGGGAGGGAGGGAGAGGAGAGGGGGAAGAGGGGTAGGAGACGGGAGGATGGATTGGGGAAGAGGGAGGAGAGGGAAGGAGAAGGGGAAGAAGAGGGGGAGGAGAGGGAAGGGGAAGAGAGGAGAGGGGGGGAGGAGAGGGAAGGAGAGGGAAGGGGCAAGAGAGGAGAGGAGAGGGGGGAGGAGAGGGAAGGGGGAAGAGAGGAGAGGGGGGAGGAGAGGAGAGGGAGGGATGAGAGGGAAGGAGAGGGGGAGGAGAGGGAAGGGGGAAGAGAGGAGAGGGGGGAGGAAAGGGAAGGAGAGGGGGGAGGAGAGGGAAGGAGAGGGGGGAGGAGAGGGAAGGAGAGGGAAGGAGAGGGGGGAGGAGAGGGAAGGAGAGGGAAGGAGAGGGGGGAGGAGAGGGAAGGAGAGGGGGGAGGAGAGGGAAGGAGAGGGGGAGGAGAGGGAAGGGGCAAGAGAGGAGAGGAGAGGGGGGAGGAGAGGGAAGGAGAGGGAAGGAGAGGGGGGAGGAGAGGGAAGGAGAGGGGGGAGGAGAGGGAAGGGGGAAGAGAGGAGAGGGGGGAGGAGAGGGAAGGAGAGGGGGGAGGAGAGGGAAGGGGGAAGAGAGGAGAGGGGGGAGGAGAGGGAAGGAGAGGGGGGAGGAGAGGGAAGGAGATGGGGGAGGAGAGGGGAGGAGAGGGAAGGAGAGGGGGGAGGAGAGGGAAGGAGAGGGGGGAGGAGAGGGAAGGGGCAAGAGAGGAGAGGAGAGGGGGGAGGAGAGGGAAGGAGAGGGGGGAGGAGAGGGAAGGAGAGGGGGGAGGAGAGGGGAGGAGAGGGAAGGAGAGGGGGGAGGAGAGGGAAGGAGAGGGGGGAGGAGGGGGGATGAGAGGGGGGAGGAGAGGGGGGGGTCCTGTCAGAAGGATCCCTGGGTGAACCTGCTCCGCCTCCCAGAGCAGCCTCGCTCCACACTGGGGTCAAAGGTCAACAGGCGTGGGACGGCGCGTTTCTAAGCATCACTTTCCCTCCTTTATTGCAGATGAACTCTCGTGTCCCTGGCTGATAGGATTATACTAATGTATTCAGCATTTTTCAACAACTTTTCTGCTGCTTTTTTTCCAGGTTTTCATTCAAAGGACTACTGTGAGAGAAACACAGTCACATGAAGAAAGTTGAATGTGTTTCGGGTGGTTTGTTTTATTTTGTTTAGTTTTTAAATGTTGATTGTTATGGCAGATGGATCATTTGATTTTTCTGGCAGCCTCTCAACAATGATAATGGTCATGTTAATGTTGTTGTTGTAGCTTGGCAGCTTATCACTGTTTTTTAAGTGCATTTAATATGCAGCTCCAAATAATGGATAAAAACTGGAACGGGATTGACACAGGAACATATGCCTGACGTTTCATGAAAAACGTACAATTCTTTACTAATGTATGTTGAAAGTACCTAAAACCTGCAAAGACAAACGACCCGCCGACTCTGCAGATTGTGTTCTGACGTAGGACAGATACCCTTACACTGCATTAAGGAAATGACTAATGCAGTGCCAGTAATTGTCCTAATTAAAATTACATGATAATTAACGCTAACCTTTCTCTTTTAAAGGCTTACCCTGATTCAGAATAGGCAAGTCAGATAATGAGGGGGCAAATATACTACACTTCCCAATGTTCTCTTTTTCTCTATCTCTCTCTCTCTCTCTTTATCATCCATGCACACATCTCTCTCTCTCTCTCTCTCTTGCATACATGCACACAACATAAATGTACACAAATGTTTTGTCTAGAGTATTGTACATGTATGTTTAGTTAAATTCACCTTCATTGAGTGGGGCTATTGGTAATACTTGTTGTTTTTCTGAAACAAAATTCACTTTTTCCCCAACAGTAAATTATAAAACTTCACCAAACTGAACACAGACTTTCAAAAACAGGCACAAAATCAGCTACCTCCTTCAAAACATATAACTTGACATCTAATAACAAGGTTTTAAGAGGCATTCCATAATGGGCCGATTAGTACAAACTATTGTAGCGGGGTTTGCTCGTTTAAGATAGAATAGATTCAGAGGAGGGAAAACGACTGGTTTCAGAGGGCTTGTGCTGCCACAGCAGTCAGGATTGCAGAAGTGTGATGTTTTACTGCCATCTGTTGCCGGTGTTTCACCATGTTCTCCAGCGGTGTTTCCCCGCGTTCCCCAGCGGTGTTTCCCCGCGTTCTCCAGCATGTTCTCCAGTGGTGTTTCACCATGTTCTCCAGTAGTGTGTCACCATGTTCTCCAGTGGTGTGTCACCATGTTCTCCAGTGGTGTTTCACCATGTTCTCCAGTAGTGTGTCACCATGTTCTCCAGTGGTGTTTCCCCGTGTTCTCCAGTGGTGTTTCACCATGTTCTCCAGTAGTGTGTCACCATGTTCTCCAGTGGTGTTTCACCATGTTCTCCAGTGGTGTTTCACCATGTTCTCCAGTGGTGTTTCACCATGTTCTCCAGTGGTGTTTCACCATGTTCTCCAGTAGTGTGTCACCATGTTCTCCAGTAGTGTGTCACCATGTTCTCCAGTGGTGTGTCACCATGTTCTCCAGTAGTGTTTCACCATGTTCTCCAGTAGTGTGTCACCATGTTCTCCAGTGGTGTTTCACCATGTTCTCCAGTGGTGTGTCACCATGTTCTCCAGTGGTGTTTCACCATGTTCTCCAGTGGTGTTTTGCCGTGTTCTCCAGCGGGGAGCAGTGTCAGGAGGGATCAGCATCATCATCTAGATCTCAGATCGTTTTTCTCTTTTCTTTTTCCTTAAGGTGACAGTAACGTCGTATAATGACGTACAGAAGCCTGTTCACGTGGGAGTGTTGGTTTCAGATGCGCTCTGCTAAAGGGGTTGGTGATCTGGAGTGGATGCTCTGGACCTAGGAGCTGACGGATCGATACATGTTTCTATGTTCCTACATGCTGTAAGGGTAAAAACACTGACGAGGGCAGTGGAGCGGGCGGAGTCCATGTGAATAATTCAACGTTCGCTCCATTTAAAGAGAGTGTTAGGGGTGAGGAGTCACTTACCATTAGAGATCAGAGGTGCAGCAACATTGCGATGAGACACGCACATGGAAGCACACACACACACAGCAGTCGTTTCGTTATTGTAGTTGACAAACCTGCCCAGTGGCCCACATGTGTATTTCTGTCATGCACGGTTCAGTTGATATACATTTCAGAAGTGTGTGTATGCATTTGTGTGTGTGTATGCATATGCACTTGTGTGTGTTTTTACATGTATGTGTGATGTACTGTTTGAGAAGCAGTACCATGTCCTGTGTGTCTGTGAGTGCTGTCTGTGTTTGGTCGCTGTTCAAGCTACAGTAGCTTTTCTTTACCACACACACACACACACACACAGCTTGACTGGGTTCCGTGTGCTGGTGCATGGTAGTCCTCCCTGCCTGAGGCTGGGCCCCGTGTAAATGAGCCTGGCGGGGTGTTCATAGGCCAGTGCTCATGAGCCCTCAGACCAGCATCATGCTCCCTGCGTCTCCCGGGTTACACAACGCTCGATTATCAACTCAGATAAAAGCCTGGGAAGCACCTGTAGGCTCTGGGCGAAGGCAGTTTGTAACCATATTAGAACGATTTTGTATTTATCCTTTTTTTTCTTTTTTTCATTAACATTTTTCGGGGGTACTTTGCACAAATCTTGCTTGCATAAGATGTTGTGTTGTGCCTAGAGGCTGTTGTGCCTAGAGGCTGATGGTCCTGGACATTAGGGGAATGGTGTTTATCTTTTCTATTCAGAACAAACAGCCGTGTAGTATTCAGAAGCAATTACTGTTTCATGGCCACACTGTGCTGAGCTAATATTAGAACACAGACATGGAATTTTGTTTTAAATATGTGACACAAAACAAGCCCAGAAGTGTGAGCCCTCATGCAGCAGTGCTCATTACTCCCAACGAGCCTGGATGCTGTCTGAACGTCAGGTTGCATTTCACGTTTGTCGTCTTCCAGGGGCATTAATTCATCAATCTGTATGCAGAATGGCCCTCATAACTTCCCCAACCTGTAATTAGTCCTACCTGGAGTTGTGTGGCTGTGATTGCCTTCCGGGAGGTGTCCTGGAAGGCTGTTTCAAATTAGCATAAGGGCGATCTCCCTGATTGCTCGCATCTGGTCATTAGAGGTTTGGGGGCTTTTTTTCTTCTCTGTCTTCCTTGCTCACGAGAAGTGTTGCAATCACAAGCGGACAGTCGTACCAGTGAAGCTCAAGCTGGGCCCAGGCTGATTAGATTGGGGCTAATTACGAGTAGGTTGTTCTGTACTCTGGGGCAGGGCCTGGGCCAGGCCAGGTCAGAGCTGGCTCTTATGTTGTCCTAATCACATACAACACAAACACAACTACAGTACAATACAAACACAACACAACTTCAGTGCAACACAAACACAACACAACTACAGTGCAACACACTACAACACAACTACAGTACAAACACAACAAAACTACAGTACAACACAAGCACAACACAACTACAGTACAAACACAACACAACTACAGTGCAACACAAACACAACACAACTACAGTGCAACACAAACACAACAAAACTACAGTACAACACAAGCACAACTACAGTGCAATACAAACACAACACAACTACAGTGCAACACAAACACAACTACAGTGCAACACAAACACAACACAACTACAGTGCAACACAAACACAACTACAGTACAAACACAACACAACTACAGTGCAACACAAACACAACTACAGTGCAATACAAACACAACACAACTACAGTGCAACACAAACACAACACAACTACAGTACAAACACAACACAACCCTGAGATGTTCTGTTCCTTTGTTTACGACACCGATGAGTATTTGTGACGTCTTGGCTCCTGCCCTGTTGGAACGGGACGTGATCGTGTGGTCGTATCTATAGTGACGTGTGGATCCTGCCAGATTTCCTGAATAAATATTTTGTGTGGAGAGAGGACTTGGTGGATGTTACAGACTTCCTATCTCTCAGGTCTTCTCCAGTTACCCAGGCTTATAGCAGGGAGACGTGTGAAAACTCAGCCTGGTAAAAGCAGTCCATCGCGGGCCTTGTGTCCCAAAATCTGGCCCAGCACATCTGCTGCAGAATCAGCATATTTCATGTACATTCATAACATGCCAGTTCTTCAACAAGCTGAGGCTTACTAACCTTGCACATTTTTTATCTTTGCCCGAACCACAGTGGTTTGGACCAATCAGCATCGTCACGATGATAGACAGATGGTTCATCCAATCACCTGCCAAGTATTTTTTTTTACTGCCTTTCCCTTTTCCAAACTGTCTCAAAATAATAAGACTTCCCGGGTGGATATGTGTAACTAACCATCTGGCGAGTCAGGTTAGAAATGTAGCCCCCATTTTATTTTTTATATATTTCAATATTGAGGTGAAGGATGTATTTCCAGATGGAGACGTGTGGGTTAGTTCTCCTGCCTTGCATGCAGGCTGGAGCACATAATGGATGCCTCACCCAGAATTCTCCATGGACCCTGGTATGTTCTCCGCACTGGAACATACCAGTGATAAATAGGAGAAAGGAACCACTTGACTTTGCCAAGGCTTGAATACGACACAAGTAGACCAGCTACTTAACACTGTGGAACATCCATTGAGGAGGAAACATTAGTGACTAATGCCAGTGTGTTGTGTGTGTCCCCAGAGAGGGGGAGAGGGTCAAATGATGAAGTTCTCTTCCTCCTCCTCTACTCCTTCTGTTCACCATACATCTCCACCCAGCTGGCCTCATTTCACTATTCATTAATGAATCCAAAGTGATGCCACCAGCTCTTTCCTTAGTCCACGATTGAGTTTGTCACCAGCCAGGACAAAGCAACCACCATTGTGCCTCTCTTCATGACCCTTTATGTAACAACCTGGGATATTGTTTTCTCTCACCGCTGAGGGATGCAGAATCATCCTTATGCAACCAGAAAGCACGGTGGTTTCATGTGCCAACACCCATCCAAACATCTCTCTCTCTTGTTACCTCGGCAACGCAACCGTTTTTCTGTGATTGTTTTAATTCAGTGCTTTATGCGTGTGCGGCGTGTTAATGGTGGACGTACTGTGTTGATCCGTCATGCAGTGGTGAGAGTCCGTCCTTCCAGGATCATGAAACGGCAGATTACTGGAAATATGAAATGCAGTGTGAGCCGTCACGCTTTCTCCATTACCCTCTCTCTCACTCCCGATCGCAGGGAGGGCGTGCTTGTTCTGGGCCTGGGGCTGTGGTTAAATACTGTGTTTGGGCTGCTCCTCGCCGGTCTGTTGGGCCCCTGCATTATTTAAAGCCCCCCTTTCTCTCTACCCCCCCATCTCTCTCTCTGCCTCCCCCTCTCACTCTGTCCCCCCTCTCTACCTCCCATACTGCCTCCCCCCTCTCTCTGCCTCCCTCTCTCTCCCCATCTCTCTCTCTGCCTTCCTCTCTCTCTCTCTCTCTCTCTCTCTCTCTCTCTCTCTCTCTCTCTCTCTCTCTCTCTCTCTCTCTCTCTCTCTCCTCCCTCTCTCTCTACCTCTCCCTCTCCTCTCTACCTCTCTCTCTCTCTCTCTCCTTCTCTCTATCTCTCTCCCTCTCCTCTCTACCTCTCTCTCTCTCTCTCCACCATCTCTCTCCCCTTTCCTCCCTCTATCTCTCTCCCCCTCCCTCTCTCTCTCTCTCTCTCTCTCTCTCTCTCTCTCTCTCTCTCTCTTCCCTCTCTCTCTACCTCTCTCTCTCTCTACCTCTCTCCTCTCTCTCTCCTCCCTCTCTCTCTACCTCTCTCTCTCCACCATCTCTCTCCCCTCTCCTCTCTCTCTCTCTCTCCCTCTCTCTATCTATCTCACCTTGCTGTGCATAATCTTCAAGCCTGCATGGATTTAATATGAAAACCACATTCTTGTGAGTTAAGTTTCTCTCCCTCATATTTCTTTCCTCCTCCTCCTCTCTCTCTCTCTCTCTCTCTCTCTCTCTCTCTCTCTCTCTCTCTCTCTCTCTCTCTCTCTCTCTCTCTCTCTCTCTCTCTCTCTCTCTCTCTCTCTCTCTCTCTCTCTCTCCACAGATATGGACTACCAGTGGGTAGGGATGGAGGGTCGTGCGTGCTTGAGATAGCCGTGGAGAACAGGACAGTGGGGCGTCAGGAGGACGTCCTGTCCCTTCCTGGGTCAGAGGTAACACTTCCTGTCTGGAGACGAGCCCCGCGGCTGAGCCGCTTCACACTGCATGTATGCAGCGTGTTACTGCGTGCTCTAAATACCAGAGAGGCAGTTCATGCTTGATCGGGCAGAGTTCCTGCTCGCTACGTGTTCATAAACACGCGTGGAGGTCACTGTTTGTGTATAAGGGGGGAGAGGACGTGGCGCTTCTGAGTTTACCGGAAACAAACTTGGATACTTGGCACATGCACAATTTTACCTGGCTTGTTAAATTGACTGTTAAGGTAGAATTAGCTGTCGGTTCACAAGAGTGGGCTGTGCTAATATGACAACTGTCGGCAGCTAATTGCCTTCTAAATCTAGAGAGAGAATCTAGGAGTCAGGTGGCTGAGCGGTTAAGAATTCGGGCTAGTAATCTGAAGGTTGCCAGTTCGATTCCGGCTGTGCCAAATGACGTTGTGTCCTTGGGCAAGGCACTTCACCCTACTTGCCTCGGGGGAATGTCCCTGCACTTACTGTAAGTCGCTCTGGATAAGGGCATCTGCTAAATGACTAAATGTAAATGTAAATCAACGCAAGCTCGCAAGAAAGGATTTCATCTCTTAAAAACACTTTACTTCCCACGTACGATAGGGAGATGTTCACCTCCATACCCCTTATCATAGCCCTTATCATACTGTAGATCTAGCAGGACCAAGTGTCTGAACATCTCAATTGAGTGTGACTGGATTTCGGAAGTAAACAGCGCCTTATGTCAATATTATGTATACACAAGTACATCAAGTTTAATGTAAACCAATTAAATCTCCACCAACCAAAAGGTTGAACTCAGGATGTATTTCTCAGTTTATTTATAGGGATAGTTAACAACAAATTTCACTGAGTGTTTAGTAACCACCAACGCTTTTAAAATAAGTCGAGATTTTAAACCTGCTCTTGCACCAAATCCCCCAGGCCTCATTTGGACCCATGTTCCTGGGCGGTGTCCCTTCTCGCTGGGAGCTTCGTGACCACACCCAGGATGTGAGGGGCCTGGTGGGATGCCTGCGGGACCTCCAGGTGAACTCCAGGGAGGTGTACCTGGTGGGGGAGGCCTTGGGCGGGAGGAACATCCAGAACTGCGATCCTCCAGTCTGCCAGCATCTGCCCTGCCGCAACGGAGGCACCTGTGTCAGGTAAGCGTGCTCCCCCCGCCAGCACGCATCCTGCCACGCCTGCACGCTCTGTCAGACACCCAAGGCGTGCATGACATGTGTCTAATGATGAACCCTGGTGGATGTAACGCACCTGTGAAAACGGCAACTCGGAGACGAATCAAATGCACCCTCAAGAACTGTTCTTTCAGAAAGTGTGTTTTTTTTTTTCAGAAGACAAAGCTCTGTCATATAGAGATATCCTGGCTTGATTGCTAACCCGCTGTTCTGATCATAAAGTGGTCATGTGACTTGGTATGAATCAATGTTCCGGGGTCTGTTCGCGTCCTTCCCTCTCTTGCACCTAGACCATACTTAGGAGTCCATTACTACTAATCAATTGAGAGACGTTAAAGCATGGAAGCCCATTAGCAGCACATTACCTTGTGTTAGATGATTCATTAATGTCTATTGAGGTTCTCAAAGACAATATTTCTTGAGCATTAATGTTGTTTTAAGAAGTTGTGGCAGCCCATGCGTGGTGTTCTGGCAGGGCACACATGACCATACCTGCTGATAAAAGACTCGACACTTTCTCTTGATAAATTAGGAGTTATTGTCAGTGTGATGGATGTCGTTTTGATTCTAACCCGCTAAGCAATCACATGGACTTGTTTTGATGTTGCCATCGTTGGGTTTCTGAATGCTCCTTCACCTCCAGTAATCAGATGACCGGTTTAGGTGACGCTTCTCTTAGCCCCGGCTGCTCCCCGACCACAGCTAGCAGCACTTGAATATCCAAATAATAATTGCTCTCAGGATGCAAATTAGGAGGTCTTGGTGGCGCACATTAGCTCACCATATGCATCAGGCTCTCTGTTATGTCTGTGATTAGTGCGTGGCAATGTGATGACCCTGTGAACTCTCCTGCAGGTGACAGGTCAGCCTGGATCACAGAGCACTGGATCTATGAGTCGCCTTGGATTCCTCTGGAATCACATCAGATGGAGAGAGATGTAGCACTAGAACCACATCAGGTGGAGAGAGATGTAGCACTAGAGCCACATCAGGTGGAGAGAGATGTAGCACTGGAATCACATCAGGTGGAGAGAGATGTAGCACTAGAGCCACATCAGGTGGAGAGAGATGAAACACTGGAATCACATCAGGTGGAGAGAGATGTAGCACTGGAATCACATCAGGTGGAGAGAGATGTAGCACTGGAACCAAATCAGGTGGAGAGAGATGTAACACTGGAGCCAAATCAGGTGGAGAGAGATGTAGCACTGGAATCACATCAGATGGAGAGAGATGTAGCACTGGAATCACATCAGGTGGAGAGAGATGTAGCACTGGAATCACATCAGATGGAGAGAGATGTAGCACTGGAATCACATCAGATGGAGAGAGATGTAGCACTGGAGCCACATCAGATGGAGAGAGATGAAGCACTGGAATCACATCAGATGGAGAGAGATTTAGCACTGGAATCACATCAGATGGAGAGAGATGTAGCACTGGAATCACATCAGGTGGAGAGAGATGTAGCACTGGAATCACATCAGGTGGAGAGAGATGTAGCACTGGAATCACATCAGGTGGAGAGAGATGTAGCACTGGAATCACATCAGGTGGAGAGAGAAGTAGCACTGGAATCACATCAGGTGGAGAGAGATGTGGCACTGGAATCACATCAGGTGGAGAGAGATGTAGCACTGGAATCACATCAGGTGGAGAGAGATGTAGCACTGGAACCAAATCAGGTGGAGAGAGATGTAACACTGGAGCCAAATCAGGTGGAGAGAGATGTAGCACTGGAATCACATCAGATGGAGAGAGATGTAGCACTGGAATCACATCAGGTGGAGAGAGATGTAGCACTGTAATCACATCAGATGGAGAGAGATGTAGCACTGGAATCACATCAGATGGAGAGAGATGTAGCACTGGAGCCACATCAGATGGAGAGAGATGAAGCACTGGAATCACATCAGATGGAGAGAGATTTAGCACTGGAATCACATCAGATGGAGAGAGATGTAGCACTGGAATCACATCAGGTGGAGAGAGATGTAGCACTGGAATCACATCAGGTGGAGAGAGATGTAGCACTGGAATCACATCAGGTGGAGAGAGATGTAGCACTGGAATCACATCAGGTGGAGAGAGAAGTAGCACTGGAATCACATCAGGTGGAGAGAGATGTGGCACTGGAATCACATCAGGTGGAGAGAGATGTAGCACTGGAATCACATCAGGTGGAGAGAGATGTAGCACTGGAACCAAATCAGGTGGAGAGAGATGTAACACTGGAGCCAAATCAGGTGGAGAGAGATGTAGCACTGGAATCACATCAGATGGAGAGAGATGTAGCACTGGAATCACATCAGGTGGAGACAGATGTAGCACTGGAATCACATCAGATGGAGAGAGATGTAGCACTGGAATCACATCAGATGGAGAGAGATGTAGCACTGGAGCCACATCAGATGGAGAGAGATGAAGCACTGGAATCACATCAGATGGAGAGAGATTTAGCAATGGAATCACATCAGATGGAGAGAGATGTAGCACTGGAATCACATCAGGTGGAGAGAGATGTAGCACTGGAATCACATCAGGTGGAGAGAGATGTAGCACTGGAATCACATCAGGTGGAGAGAGATGTAGCACTGGAATCACATCAGGTGGAGAGAGAAGTAGCACTGGAATCACATCAGGTGGAGAGAGATGTGGCACTGGAATCACATCAGGTGGAGAGAGATGTAGCACTGGAATCACATCAGGTGGAGAGAGATGTAGCACTGGAATCACATCAGGTGGAGAGAGATGTAGCACTGGAGACAAATCAGGTGGAGAGAGATGTAGCACTGGAATCACATCAGATGGAGAGAGATGTAGCACTGGAATCACATCAGGTGGAGAGAGATGTAGCACTGGAATCACATCAGGTGGAGAGAGATGTAGCACTAGAGCCACATCAGGTGGAGAGAGATGTAGCACTGGAATCACATCAGGTGGAGAGAGATGTAGCACTAGAGCCACATCAGGTGGAGAGAGATGAAACACTGGAATCACATCAGGTGGAGAGAGATGTAGCACTGGAATCACATCAGGTGGAGAGAGATGTAGCACTGGAACCAAATCAGGTGGAGAGAGATGTAACACTGGAGCCAAATCAGGTGGAGAGAGATGTAGCACTGGAATCACATCAGATGGAGAGAGATGTAGCACTGGAATCACATCAGGTGGAGAGAGATGTAGCACTGGAATCACATCAGATGGAGAGAGATGTAGCACTGGAATCACATCAGATGGAGAGAGATGTAGCACTGGAGCCACATCATATGGAGAGAGATGAAGCACTGGAATCACATCAGATGGAGAGAGATTTAGCACTGGAATCACATCAGATGGAGAGAGATGTAGCACTGGAATCACATCAGGTGGAGAGAGATGTAGCACTGGAATCACATCAGGTGGAGAGAGATGTAGCACTGGAATCACATCAGGTGGAGAGAGATGTAGCACTGGAATCACATCAGGTGGAGAGAGAAGTAGCACTGGAATCACATCAGGTGGAGAGAGATGTGGCACTGGAATCACATCAGGTGGAGAGAGATGTAGCACTGGAATCACATCAGGTGGAGAGAGATGTAGCACTGGAACCAAATCAGGTGGAGAGAGATGTAACACTGGAGCCAAATCAGGTGGAGAGAGATGTAGCACTGGAATCACATCAGATGGAGAGAGATGTAGCACTGGAATCACATCAGGTGGAGAGAGATGTAGCACTGGAATCACATCAGATGGAGAGAGATGTAGCACTGGAATCACATCAGATGGAGAGAGATGTAGCACTGGAGCCACATCAGATGGAGAGAGATGAAGCACTGGAATCACATCAGATGGAGAGAGATTTAGCACTGGAATCACATCAGGTGGAGAGAGATGTAGCACTGGAATCACATCAGGTGGAGAGAGATGTAGCACTGGAATCACATCAGGTGGAGAGAGATGTAGCACTGGAATCACATCAGGTGGAGAGAGATGTAGCACTGGAATCACATCAGGTGGAGAGAGATGTAGCACTGGAATCACATCAGATGGAGAGAGATGTAGCACTGGAATCACATCAGATGGAGAGAGATGTAGCACTGGAATCACATCAGGTGGAGAGAGATGTAGCACTGGAATCACATCAGGTGGAGAGAGATGTAGCACTGGAATCACATCAGGTGGAGAGAGATGTAGCACTGGAATCACATCAGATGGAGAGAGATGTAGCACTGGAATCACATCAGGTGGAGAGAGATGTAGCACTGGAATCACATCAGGTGGAGAGAGATGTAGCACTGGAATCACATCAGGTGGAGAGAGATGTAGCACTGGAATCACATCAGGTGGAGAGAGATGTAGCACTGGAATCACATCAGGTGGAGAGAGATGTAGCACTGGAATCACATCAGGTGGAGAGAGATGTAGCACTGGAATGGCGCTGTGCTTCACTGCTTTTTCTTTTTTTTTTACGTTGTGTTTCTCTGTTGAAATCCCGTCAGTGAAAGCATGTCTCGCGTTCTGTGAGCTGCTTCATTCTGGAATGTTCTGTGTCTGCCTCCAAGAAGTCGATTTCTGTAACTTTGTTTTTGAGGCAGGACACTTAATGTTAAAAGCATAATGTGTAATTATTTAAAGAAGCAACCCAAGGTCCTGAAGACAATCACTGCTCTGCTAGCGAGCAACAGAGAGCGGTTCTCATTACCTTCATGTAGTTGTGTTGTTCTTCAGGCCCTGAGGGGCACATCTCAAAGAGAAGGACTCTTTTAAGCGTTTTCTTTGAATTCTGGAGGACATACAAAACTCGGAAGAAAACTGCTCTTGAATTAGTCCGTGGATGTGGGTCCATGTTAAACATAAAGAGAAAAAATGTTCTTGAATGGCCCACATAGGGTACACGGCATCCAATAACGATGTTGTCTTGCAACAGCCTTGGTTCTGTAAATCGTTTAACGTGGTTCGTTGGAACGACACTTCTGAATCACTGGGTGACTTGGTCTATAGGATTTCGAAAAAAATAAGTTGTTTTATTAAAATAGTGGAGCATGATCTAAATGAATCTAAAAGTTTGTCTAGTCTGAGATTGTTTAGAAAGTTTCAGTAGGCATGTCCTGCTCCAGAGGCCGCTGTTAACGTCTGTACTTCCTGACAGCTCGTTGCAGGGGAGTTGAGACGGTTCTCGCCCTTACAGACCAGCCATCTGCTATGCAGCCACATGAGCTTGTCCTTCTTATTTTCCTCTGTAAGGAATGTTGTTGTACACGCCTAGCGTGCTCTCTGTTTAGATCAAGCGCTAATGAACAGAGGAGGGGTAAAGGAGGGAAGGACAACGTTCATCTGTCACCTAGAGTATTCCTGGAGTATTCTGGAACATTCCAAGGTCGTAAAATAGAAGCTGCTTTCAAATAGCCTTCAGCTGCCACGGTTCTGGAGCTATCTCTTGGATCGTGTCCCTTAAAGAAAAAGCGGTCCAATCAAACAGTGTTGTGACCATGAAATTGATGCAGTACAAATAACAAAAAGGTTAGGAGACAGTCAAGCATGTCAGGGACAATTCGATAATGTGTTACCTAAGAGCTCTTCTTCAAAGAATAACAGTGTCATTAATGCATAATCCTAACCCTATAGGATATTAAAATAAACCATAACGTTCAATGAAATACATGTTTCAAATGTTAATTCCAGGAGTCTGGTTAGACTATGAACACAGGAGCCATATAAATTATACATGTCATGTTTGCAGTAAAACACCAACACATGAGAAGATGAGAAGTGGAACTGATCTGCAAGGGGCCATGGCTTCAAACATGTATGCGGCCAAAAGGATTATATTGTTCCTAGCTAGAGCCCTACTGACAGAGATATCATGAGCAAACGAATCAATTATTCAACAGTTTATCTGGTGCTCAACAGATTAAAAATGTACTCTTCCTATCAATTATTAATCCTGTGTGTGTGCTCTGTGCACTCCTGAAATGGCACCAGAAACAAGAGGAGCGTGGAGATGTTTGTGTCCTCGTGTTGTGTCTGTGATTATCATAATCACCACAACAACCTACCACAACAACAAACACAATTTGTAATCAAATGATTGCCTCTGGCTAGATGACGGTAACCTTTTGTTACCGCACATATGTAATGTAATCAGGGTTGTGATTAGGCCTCATTAACGACTGGAGTGTGAAGCCGACCCCGTCCCATCTCACTGAAGTTCCTGTAGACCTCGCCTTGTCCCCAGACGGAGAGGAGAAGAGAGTTCTCCTTCGGGACCAGGTCTGTGATCCCACAAGGTGAACTACCTCCTCATTTAGAGTCTGTCCTTCGCTCCTAATCAGCCTCGCATAGTCAAGTCACTGTTTGTTTGATCTCGTCACTGCATCTCTGCTTATGCTTTTATTTGGAGCAGATATGAACGTGTCCGTGTTGGATGTTCAGATTGGTCCCTCGGTCTGGCGTTGCAGAGGACCAACCAGGCCCAGACACCGTATTTGTCGCCCAGATAAAAGATGGCAGACTAGACTCAATTCCTTAGTGATCTGATTAGATAGATGGCCATTAGGCTTTCGTGAGCCACACTAATTAACTGTCTCAGACACATCTCACATCTATTGACTTTGTGTCAGAACAGCACAGTGTTGTTCTCCATTGAAAGGACAGGCGAAAGAAATGAATGTCGTTAGTAAAATGATGATGAGATTGATCGTGGGAGCTGAGATAATGGTCTCTCTTCTAGTTGGTTTGGTTGGTTGGGTTCGCCATGGGCTTGATGTCATCTTAGTGAGGAAAAAAAAGGCTTTTCTTTTTGGGTTCAGCCAGACATTGGCCATTTGAAATCAGTTCAAATATTAGTATGACATTTTTGAAGGATTACGTGTGGAGAAACATCTCGTTCAAGAAGCAGGGTGTGAAGGTCTTATCAGTAATCAGCTCTGCCGTCCAAACACAAGTTGTCCAATACCAAAATACTTTGTGTGTTTATACTGTTGCACACTGCATTGACTGGATATTATTATATTCAATAAAATGTAATGGGGTCAGTAATACCCTTGAAGCAGTGAGGCAGTACATTGACAGCATGTGTGGGCTGTAGCAAAGGAGAAAAAGAAGGAAATAAAAAAGAATAGAGGATATAGCCAACTCCAACCCTACAGGGGGGGGCGTCCAACACAGAACATAATCAAGCTTTTTGGGGGGGTGGGAGAAATGTAGGCAGCGGGTTCGAAGAACTGCTGTGGTGCTGAAACCTCCTAGGTCGCCCCTGCACAGCATGAAACCTCCTAGGTCGCCTCTGCACAGCATGAAACCTCCTAGGTTGCCGTGCCTCTGCACAGCATGAAACCTCCTAGGTCGCCCCTGCACAGCATGAAACCTCCTAGGTCGCCCCTGCACAGCATGAAACCTCCTAGGTCGCCGCTGCACAGCATGAAACCTCCTAGGTCGCCGCTGCACAGCATGAAACCTCCTAAGTCGCCCCTGCACAGCATGAAACCTCCTAGGTCGCCCCTGCACAGCATGAAACCTCCTAGGTCGCTCCTGCACTGCATGAAACCTCCTAGGTCGCCTCCTAGGTCGTAGGCAGGAGATGGAAAGGTTAAGGTTAGCAGAAGCACTAACTACGCTTACAACTGGCCTGCCTCTCGTGTGCTCTTCAATTATTCATCTGATTATGTCTCAACAGGTCTTCTCTCTTCCCCTTAGAAACCTAGCCAGCACGGTACAGGAGAGAGGTCATTATTTCACGATGTCTGCGATGCCGAATGTTTGACCCAATTTGGCCAGGGCTGGCTGCGCTGCCTTGACATTTA
The DNA here is from genome assembly GCF_963692335.1 of Osmerus eperlanus. NCBI lineage: Eukaryota > Metazoa > Chordata > Actinopteri > Osmeriformes > Osmeridae > Osmerus > Osmerus eperlanus. Next base: position 2,928,715 of record NC_085023.1, on the reverse strand, counting down.
CAGGTTTTAGAGTGTTCATTTGTGTTATTTTGTTCTTTTCTTTATGTCATTATTATTCCAATATAGCAATGTGTCCTTGGGATCTTGTGTACACAATACAGTGTAGATATTGTCCATCATATTTTCCTATTTTACAAGAACAAAACCCTCCTAGTGTGCATACATCAAAGCACTATGTCATATACTGCATATTTCTATGGTTTGTAAGCACTTACACAGGCTCCACTCTAGGCAGTCTTTGTGTCAAATTGTTCTCCACCATCCAGACTCATGGAAGGCTCTTGTGACTTCAGCTGGCTGCTGGGGGGACACAGAGAGCTGACCATTCAGCTGACTGCTGGAGGGACACAGAGAGCTGACCATTCAGCTGACTGCTGGAGGGACACAGAGAGCTGACCATTCAGCTGACTGCTGGAGGGACACAGAGAGCTGACCATTCAGCTGGCTGCTGGTGGGACACAGAGAGCTGACCATTCAGCTGACTGCTGGGGGGACACAGAGAGCTGACCATTCAGCTGACTGCTGGGGGGACGCAGAGAGCTGACCATTCAGCTGACTGCTGGGGGGACACAGAGAGCTGACCATTCAGTAGGAAACAGACATGCATCAGCGCCGTCAGTCGGAATACAAAAACCTCTTTTGTGTGAAGATTAGCTCATGTGCAGTTACCCTCAGCATTGATTGCAGTAATATCTTCTCTCTCAAGTGTCTGTGAATTATATGGCTTTCAATACACACAGTTCACAGTCTAGACAGTGGTGTTTATTACTAAGTCAATGACACTACACACACTGCTGCCTTTACCCACTGTTAATGGACTGATCTGTAAAACAAACCGAAGATTGTTCTTTGGATTTTTTACTCTTTCAGTTCTACCCCGATCATTTTTCCCCTCCGTCCGAGAAACAGAATCTAAATATTTCATTTCTAGGAGCAGCATTACTGCAGCAGCATTACTGCAGCAGCAAAACACCTGCCGCCGCGGTGCTGCCCATAGCGCATTATTCATTTATAGATTTGAAACCTCCGCCACTGCTTCCTGTATCTGATATAATACCTTTGAAAAGAGTGTGTACCTCAGAGCAACTCATGAAGTCGCCGTCTGAATGGGACTTATCACGCCAGCCCACCCTTCAATCGGTGCACCAGATAAACCCCACAAATAAGAATGGGAAGGTGGGAAGGAATGTCCTCTTGTAGGCCTGTTGGCCATATGTTTGCTCAAACACTACCAATCATTGGTTTTTCTGCCGAGTTATTATCAGGATTGACAGGAACCATTGCTGTGTTTACCTTTGCAGAGGAGAAAATAAAAGGGTGAAAATAAATTAAATTCCAGCAGTGCATGGGGTCCATGGTGGTTATTTGAATAAATCTTTAACTCAATATCTTGTCCATTTCCGTCCAAAAAGCATTCAATCCATCTAAAATGCAAGCTTATTTTTCCGCCCATCTCAAATATATCAAATGGATTCCTTTCACAGGGACACAGATATGACTTGTGATAGAGGTATTACTCAACATAGTTGCAAATCTCTGTTGATTCTGGCGTGTTGAACAGGGTGTTTGTATGCAGCGCTGTGTTGGCTCTCTATTCACACCCTCCCTGTGGTGATGTTTCTGAGCTCAAGATCTGGCCCCATCCTACGAGCTCCATTCCCACCTCGTCCTAATTATCTCTTCCTGTGTGTGTGTGTGTCTGTCTGTGTGCCTGTATATGTGAGTGTGTGTGTGTGTGTGTATATTGTGTGTGTGTCCATGTGTGTGTCTAGTGATGGGGAGGGCTGGTTCTGTGCGTGCCCCCTGCTGTACACGGGCCGGCTGTGTCAGCTGACGGCGTGTGAGAGGAGCCCCTGTGGGCGGGGGGCCACCTGCCTCCCCAAGTCCCCCCTGGAGGCCGTGTGCCTCTGCCCCTACGGACGACAGGGCCTGCTGTGTGAGGAAGGTAGGAGCCGCATGCACACGCGCACACACACACGCTCACACTCTCACACACACTCTCACACACACTCTAACACACACTCACACACACTCTCACACACACTCTCACACACACTCTCACACACACTCTCTCACACACACACTCACACACACTCTCACACACACTCTCACACACACTCTCACACACACTCTCTCACACACACACTCTCACACACACTCTCACACACTCTCACACACACTCTCTCACACACACTCACACACACTCTCACACACTCTCACACACACTCTCACACGCTCACACTCTCACACACACTCTCACACACACTCTCACACACACACTCTAACACACACTCACACACTCACACACACTCTCACACACACTCTCACACACTCTCACACACACTCTCTCACACACACACTCTCACACACACTCTCACACACACTCTCACACACTCTCACACACACTCACACACACACTCTCACACACACACTCACACACACTCTCTCACACACACACTCTCACACACACTCTCACACACTCTCACACACACTCTCTCACACACACTCACACACACTCTCACACACTCTCACACACACACTCACACACACTCTCACACACACACTCTAACACACACTCACACACTCACACACACTCTCACACACACTCTCACACACTCTCACACACACTCTCTCACACACACACTCTCACACACACTCTCACACACTCTCACACACACTCACACACACACTCTCACACACACACTCACACACACACACCTCCCCTCCTGTCTTATTATACTCTCTCCTGCACTCACACACACACACACACACCTCCCCTCCTGTCTTATTATACTCTCTCCTGCACTCACACACACACACACAGACCTCCCCTCCTGTCTTATTATACTCTCTCCTGCACTCACACACACACACTTATTATACTCTCTCCTGCACTCACACACACACACACACTTATTATACTCTCTCCTGCACTCACACACACACACACACACACTTATTATACTCTCTCCTGCACTCACACACACACACTTATTATACTCTCTCCTGCACTCACACACACACACTTATTATACTCTCTCCTGCACTCACACACACACAGACACACACTTATTATACTCTCTCCTGCACTCACACACACACACACACTTATTATACTCTCTCCTGCACTCACACACACACACTTATTATACTCTCTCCTGCACTCTCACACACACACACACACACACACACAGACACACACTTATTATACTCTCTCCTGCACACACACACACACTTATTATACTCTCTCCTGCACTCACACACACACACACTCCTCCCCTCCTGTCTCCTGTGGTTGGTCAGGGGGCGGGGTCTGGTCCTGGTGGAGGGGAGGGGTTAATGAGCTGGAACAGACAGGAGGAGAGCCCACCCCCTGCTCAATACTGCGCCTGTCTACTGGGGTGGGTTTTTCTAAAGGCACGGGGCCAGGGCACATGTTGGCAAATGTCGCGAATGTCAAAAGGACAACAAAGTTTGCTTAACTTCTTCAAATACGCTGGCCAGTCGGATCACAAACAAGCAAAAAAAAACTCAGTCGATCAAGTATGTGGAGACCACGGTGGACACAGCAGTTAATAGTCCGATGGATAATTGCTGCTTGTAAAAACAATTGTTGCAGTGTTTTTTTTTTTTTCTAATTAAAATAAACATTGCCCTGATGTACACACAGCGTTGTGGTTTTTGTAGTCAGAGAAGCTACGTAGGCAGTGTATTATTACCTCCAACCCCCGTTTTGAGTCGCCGGATCCACCCCCCTCTGCGCTCCGGGACCTCCCACTGCATGGGGCGCTGAGAAGCTCTTTGAAAGCCCATTCTCCCAACAGCCAGTGTTTAAAGAACCAGTCACTCCCTGTTTTCACTGTGCTGGAATTAGGATGAGGCCATTTGTATTTTCATCAGACTCTTGAAACATCTTTCAGATATTGTACAGCTGATGAGCGAATTGCAAGACACTGACCCTGATACAGATTCAGTCTTAAATGGTCCAACAGTCCCCAACTCTGTGGACTTCTCCCATAGGCCATTACCAAATCTGGGAGTTGCACAACCTCCCACGTGGGCTCCTCCTGACCCCCATCGTCTGTCTCGACCTGACGCATCATCACTTCCCAGAATTCAACAGCTCCCTTCGATGCAGCTTGATCCGTCGACGAGGTCCAGGCTTCTCTCAGTCCCCCTCCGAACAGGAAGCAACATGCATGTATGCAAACAGCACGTCGGTTGGCCTGTGCTTGGACGCAGCAGCCAGGGGGATTGAAGGCAGCCCGAGCCTCAAGCCCGGGCCTTTGTAGATTATCTGACGCAAGAAGCAGCAACGCTCGGAAGAGCCCTGTTCTTCTTCCAGTGATACGCTGCCAGCAGGAAACGAGACTGTTGAGGAAGTCAACATCTGAAGCAGGATAACGTACGGAGCTCGGATCTCTGGGAACCCAGCGGGGCCGCCGGTGAACAGTGCCGTACTATCGTCACCTGCAGCAAAACGCTCGAGTCAGGCTCTGGTGGGGAGGAGTCTGGGGCTGGTCGCTAGGGGAGGACCTGAGTCATGGTGGTATCTTGTGAGGGTCCCTGAGCAGTGCCAGGTTCAGAATGCCTCTTCCTGTGGCTTCACCACAACAAACGGTCTCGTTTGGTCCTAATTACAGGCGGGAGTTGGTGGGTGATTTGGCAGCTGGTCCCAGGCCAGATCCCCTGTCACACTCCAAGCTTGCCCAGGGCCAAATGGAGTGGGCTAATCTTCTGCAGTCACAGCCTGAGTGCGGCTGACATTTGAATTGAAATCCTGATAGCGTCAGATAGCATCAGTCAGTATTGATCACCTGCAGGTCCTCCTAGCTGCTGGCGTCAGGCTCCGCGCCTGCTCCTGCTAATCCTGCTCCTCCTCGTCCTCCTCCTCATCCCCCTCCTCCCCCTTCTCCTCCCCCTTCTCCTCCCGCTCCTCCTCCTGCTCCTGCTGCATACCACACACACACAAACCCACACACACAGAAACACAAACACACAGAAACACACACACAGACACAAAAACACACACAAAGAAACACACACAGACACACACACACAGAAACACAGATACAGAAACACAGATACAGACAAACGCAACACACACACACACACACAGACACACACACAGAAACACATTGAGCCAAAACACACAGAGACACACACTACAAAATAGTGATTGTCCGGTCACTCAGTAAGAGATGTAAGATAGCAGTATTGGGTTAGCCCATCTTAATATGCTCCTCACACTATCTCCAGGCTGGCAGACACAACCAGGCTTTCACTCTGCTCCAAAAGAAAATAAAAAGTTCAGAACGATCTCCTGGAGAGATAAAGAAATGATTTAATGTGGTGTTTTTTTTGTCCCCTAGTTGTTAGCGTAGCTCAGTGCTCCGTCAAAACACACAGGGTCTTCTGAAGTTGAAGGTTAGCGGCAGGGAGAGATGGGACTAACCTGCTACAGATGTGGACGCACCCAAATGCTTAAAACATTTATGGATTTTCTATTTGACTCTTAACCATGACTAGACTGTGAAATATGGATCCTAGGGATCTGTCAAGGCAGTTTGTGACAGAGTCTCTTTACTCTATAGCCTCCCGCATATTCAACACTTTTATGCTTTCTTATGTAAGAATGTTGTTTGTGTGAGCCTCATAGCTCAGGCAGTTTTAACTTCAAACAGCTCAAATATTTTGAAATGCCCAACCAGGGTGTAGTTTTTCCTTTAACTCTCTCTCGCTAACACTTTCTCTCTCTCACGGTCTCTCATTCACTCTGTCATTTCAGTTCAGAAAAGGTTTTATTGGGACGAAATACATTTGTAAACATTGCCAAAGCGACAATCAAACTGTCACTTTTTGGCTTTCTCTATAGCTCTCTTTCTTTCTCTTCCTCGCTAAGATAAACCGTGCTTCCTTTGAAGTCAGACATTGTTGTGCAACCAAGGAGCCCTCCAGCTCCCACGTTTACAGGTTTGAGAGAGGATTGAATTGTCTCCCAAGTCTTTAAATGTGTGAGAGGCAACAGGCGGTTCAGTTGGGAAAGAGGAGCTCAATCCAATCACCTGTGTTTCCAGCTCACAGAGTTTCAACCATAGCATTGTAGTTTCCTGGAAGCTGACCTCAGTCATCCAGACCAAGAGTGAATGACCTGGAACTCAAGATAACAACAATTGTGTTCCTGGATCCTATCGATTAGTGTTGTGACTGTGTGAACACGTCACGTATGAAACACTCTCTTCCCTAATGTGGCGCTTGTACAGTGTAGATTTTGGGGCATGTTCTAGTGGGATGATCTGTTTACGCAGCAAGAGCCCCACCAGTGTCAAGTCATACCCCATAAGAGACTCTTCTCCGAACATACAGAGAGACCCATCTACTGCTGGAACACACTTCTCACACCTGGAGAAAGAGAGAGACCCTGCTCCCCTTCTCACAGAGAGAGACCCTGCTCCCCTTCTCACAGAGAGAGACCCTGCTCCCCTTCTCACAGAGAGAGACCCTGCTCCCCTTCTCACAGAGAGAGACCCTGCTCCCCTTCTCACAGAGAGAGACCCTGCTCCCCTTCTCACAGAGAGAGACCCTGCTCCCCTTCTCACAGAGAGAGTCCCTGCTCCCCTTCTCACAGAGAGAGACCCTGCTCCTCTTCTCACAGAGAGAGACCCTGCTCCTCTTCTCACAGAGAGAGTCCCTGCTCCCCTTCTCACAGAGAGAGTCCCTGCTCCCCTTCTCACAGAGAGAGACCCTGCTCCCCTTCTCACAGAGAGAGACCCTGCTCCCCTTCTCACAGAGAGAGACCCTGCTCCCCTTCTCACAGAGAGAGACCCTGCTCCTCTTCTCACAGAGAGAGACCCTGCTCCTCTTCTCACAGAGAGAGTCCCTGCTCCTCTTCTCACAGAGAGAGACCCTGCTCCTCTTCTCACAGAGAGAGAGACCCTGCTCCTCTTCTCACAGAGAGAGACCCTGCTCCCCTTCTCACAGAGAGAGACCCTGCTCCCCTTCTCACAGAGAGAGACCCTGCTCCCCTTCTCACAGAGAGAGACCCTGCTCCCCTTCTCACAGAGAGAGACCCTGCTCCCCTTCTCACAGAGAGAGACCCTGCTCCCCTTCTCACAGAGAGAGACCCTGCTCCCCTTCTCACAGAGAGAGTCCCTGCTCCCCTTCTCACAGAGAGAGACCCTGCTCCTCTTCTCACAGAGAGAGACCCTGCTCCTCTTCTCACAGAGAGAGTCCCTGCTCCCCTTCTCACAGAGAGAGTCCCTGCTCCCCTTCTCACAGAGAGAGACCCTGCTCCCCTTCTCACAGAGAGAGACCCTGCTCCCCTTCTCACAGAGAGAGACCCTGCTCCCCTTCTCACAGAGAGAGACCCTGCTCCTCTTCTCACAGAGAGAGACCCTGCTCCTCTTCTCACAGAGAGAGAGACCCTGCTCCTCTTCTCACAGAGAGACCCTGCTCCTCTTCTCACAGAGAGAGACCCTGCTCCCCTTCTCACAGAGAGAGACCCTGCTCCCCTTCTCACAGAGAGAGACCCTGCTCCCCTTCTCACAGAGAGAGACCCTGCTCCCCTTCTCACAGAGAGAGACCCTGCTCCCCTTCTCACAGAGAGAGACCCTGCTCCCCTTCTCACAGAGAGAGACCCTGCTCCCCTTCTCACAGAGAGAGACCCTGCTCCCCTTCTCACAGAGAGAGACCCTGCTCCTCTTCTCACAGAGAGAGACCCTGCTCCTCTTCTCACAGAGAGAGACCCTGCTCCCCTTCTCACAGAGAGAGACCCTGCTCCTCTTCTCACAGAGAGAGACCCTGCTCCCCTTCTCACAGAGAGAGACCCTGCTCCTCTTCTCACAGAGAGAGTCCCTGCTCCTCTTCTCACAGAGAGAGACCCTGCTCCTCTTCTCACAGAGAGAGAGACCCTGCTCCTCTTCTCACAGAGAGAGACCCTGCTCCTCTTCTCACAGAGAGAGACCCTGCTCCTCTTCTCACAGAGAGAGAGACACTGCTCCTCTTCTCACAGAGAGAGACCCTGCTCCTCTTCTCACACCTGGAGAGAGAGACCCTGCTCCTCTTCTCACAGAGAGAGACCCTGCTCCTCTTCTCAGAGAGAGACCCTGCTCCTCTTCTCACAGAGAGAGACCCTGCTCCTCTTCTCACAGAGAGAGACCCTGCTCCTCTTCTCACAGAGAGAGACCCTGCTCCTCTTCTCACAGAGAGAGAGACACTGCTCCTCTTCTCACAGAGAGAGACCCTGCTCCTCTTCTCACACCTGGAGAGAGAGACCCTGCTCCTCTTTTCACAGAGAGAGACCCTGCTCCTCTTCTCAGAGAGAGACCCTGCTCCTCTTCTCACAGAGAGAGACCCTGCTCCTCTTCTCACAGAGAGAGACCCTGCTCCTCTTCTCACAGAGAGAGAGACCCTGCTTCTTTTCTCACAGAGAGAGACCCTGCTCCTCTTCTCTCACAGAGAGAGAGAGAGAGAGAGACCCTGCTCCTCTTATCACAGAGGGAGAGAGACCCTGCTCCTCTTCTCACACAGAGAGAGAGACCCTGCTCCTCTTCTCACAGAGAGAGACCCTGCTCCTCTTATCACAGAGGGAGAGAGACCCTGCTCTTCTTCTCACAGAGAGAGAGAGAGACCCTGCTCCTTTTCTCACACAGAGAGAGAGACCCTGCTCCTCTTCTCACACAGAGAGAGAGACCCTGCTCCTCTTCTCACAGAGAGAGAGACCCTGCTCCTCTTCTCACAGAGGGAGAGAGACCCTGCTCTTCTTCTCACAGAGAGAGAGAGAGACCCTGCTCCTTTTCTCACACAGAGAGAGAGACCCTGCTCCTCTTCTCACACAGAGAGAGAGACCCTGCTCCTCTTCTCACAGAGAGAGAGACCCTGCTCCTCTTCTCACACAGAGAGAGAGACCCTGCTCCTCTTCTCACACAGAGAGAGAGACCCTGCTCCTCTTCTCACAGAGAGAGAGACCCTGCTCCTCTTCTCACACAGAGAGAGAGACCCTGCTCCTCTTCTCACAGAGAGAGACCCTGCTCCTCTTATCACAGAGGGAGAGAGACCCTGCTCTTCTTCTCACAGAGAGAGAGAGAGACCCTGCTCCTTTTCTCACACAGAGAGAGAGACCCTGCTCCTCTTCTCACACAGAGAGAGAGACCCTGCTCCTCTTCTCACAGAGAGAGAGACCCTGCTCCACTTCTCACAGAGATACCCTGCTCCTCTTCTCACAGAGAGAGAGAGACCCTGCTCCTCTTCTCACAGAGAGAGAGACACTGCTCCTCTTCTCACAGAGAGAGAGACCCTGCTCCTCTTCTCACAGAGAGAGAGACCCTGCTCCTCTTCTCACAGAGAGACTTGATTCTCCTCCAATCACACAGCATGTCAGAGGAAACAGTTTTCCAACCTCTTATGGAAGGACTGGCTCACCCACCGCCCAACCTCTCTGCCTCAGTCCAAAGAGAAGGAGAGGTGGTGACAGTCCACTTCTAACAGCTCAGAACCGTGGGCTGTGTGCTAGTTATCAGCCGGCCTCTGACTCCCTGTTTCCAGCCGCTAGTCTCCCCTCACTCATCCCCTGGAGGTGAGGGGTGGGGTGCCAGTGTACCTTACAAGACTAAACGCAAGCAGAGTTGATCTTGTGGCCTTCTAGTGTAAACTGACAGTAAGGACTGAAAGCCTTTCCAATGGGGAGAGAAATAGAGAGGATTTAAGAAAGGCCGAGTGCAAAACGGGGGTGGGATGACTTGAGTCAAAGAGATACTGTAGAGAGGGACTGGAAGACAGGGAGGCAGAGAGGGAGAGGGGGAGGGGGAGGGGGAGAGAGGGAGAGGGAGAGGGAGAGAGGGAGAGAGGGAGAGAGGGAGAGAGGGAGAGAGAGAGAGAGAGAGAGAGAGAGAGAGAGAGAGAGAGAGAGAGAGAGAGAGAGAGAGAGAGAGAGAGAGAGAGAGAGAGAGAGAGAGAGAGAGAGAGAGAGAGGCAGTATGGGAGGTAGAGAGGGGGGACAGAGTGAGAGGGGGAGGCAGAGAGAGAGATGGGGGGGTAGAGAGAGAGATGGGGGGGTAGAGAGAGAGATGGGGGGGTAGAGAGAGAGATGGGGGGGTAGAGAGAAAGGGGGGCTTTAAATAATGCAGGGGCCCAACAGACCGGCGAGGAGCAGCCCAAACACAGTATTTAACCACAGCCCCAGGCCCAGAACAAGCACGCCCTCCCTGCGATCGGGAGTGGCCCTGGGATATCGGGTGCGATCGCTGTGCACAGCAGCAGAGAGGGCCACGTAACGTTTGGAGAGAGGTGGGCGGGGAGGGCTCCCGCTGGGATGATCAGGAACATCGACACGCAGAGACACGCCAAGAGCCGGGCGTTATTAAATCAGCCACGAGGCCGGCACTCGCCGGGATGGTTATCGTTATTCACAGGGGCCGTGGTCCTGCTTGGGTTAGGTGTGAAGCTCACCGCGCTCCAAATCCTCAAACCGCAGTTGAAAGACAAAAAGAAAACAAGAGAAGGGAGAAACGACTGCTTTGGGAAAGCAGGCCATCCTTTCTCCCCATATCACTGAGCAGAAAAGATGTCTCTGTCCTGTGCTGCAGCATGGATGGTGAGCGCCACCTGGTGGTTGTCAGGTCTGCTGTTGGACTGAACTAGTCATGAAATGAAGACCCGCCACGCTAGAATAAGGTGTTTATATCTTACAGAAATACACCTGCACTTATGTATCGCGTCAGATGTAGCTCTGTATTATGCTTGCACTTTAATGTGACCATTACAGATGATCAGAGCCCTGGTGATCAGGGTGCTGTTAGATGTGAAAAGCAGGTGTTTTCACGGCAGGAAGCATTGTCCTGTATTACATGACATTACTGGTCAGGGTCGCTTCTTTGAGCTTCTCTGACGGCGCCTCCTGCCTTTGTTCCGCAGCCATCAACATCACCCGCGCCCGCTTCGGCGGCAACGATGAGTTTGGCTCCACCTCCTTCATGGCCTTCTCCCCCATCCCCAGCCTCAGCGCCTTCTACGAGTTCCAGCTGAAGCTCACCTTTGCCAACAACGCCTCCGCCTGGAAGGACAACCTCATCCTGTTCTCAGGGCAGAAAGGAGAAGGTGAGGAGCGACACGGGGCGGGGGAGAGACAAACCGACTTTGTAAATCACCTGACGCGTGGTAAATATCTTGGCAACGCCATCCAATCCTCTAGCTTCATTACGTCTGCTCGCCGGACTCCTGTCACCATATTGAGTGCTCCTCCAGCCGTGTATGGTAATGTCTCGTCTAATAGATATTTTAGGACGATATATATTCCACTTTCCCTGCTGGTGCTCCTATAAAGTCTGCTCCCTCTGGGAGAGGCCTTTGCAAGGCCCAAAGCTGGCTCCGCCTCTCCTGGTCCTTTCCTGAGACGTCTTTTTGCCAACACTGCAATTAGTCCCCTCCTTCAGAATGCTGTCTACCTCGAGTGTGTCTCCAGTGCGAGCTGGAGGCCGGCAGCCAGGGAATAGGAGACTCCACCACCCTCTACCACGGCCGATGTTTACGGCGTATGACGTTTCTTTCAAAACACAGGTGGGGGGGGGGTGACATGACACTGACAGCTGTCACTGAGCGGGTACACTTCTTCCTCTCAGAGCCGCTTCAGTAGCTGCTAACTGCTGTGTCGTTACTTGGCTGCATGTTGAATCCAGACTCCCAGGCAGCTGAATAAGCGGATGAGGGCTTATGGATCGGCTCCCCTCTGCTGTCTCTCTCCTGAGGTTAGCGTTTAGGGGGATTCATGGAGAGGGGAGGGAGGGGCGACAGTCGGGGGAGCAATGCAGCGACTGTCAGGGGAACAGTAGCAGAGAGAGAGAACGAGGACCGAATCCAGAGAGAGGGACGGAAGCGGCGGGAGAAGGGAACAGCTCGCGTGATCATCGGTGTGATCGTGAGGGATCGTCATCCGCATCGGGGACGCCTCGCCGCACTGCATGCTGGGACGAGGCTGCCTGGAAGCGGAACCGTCACAAAGCATCCGTCAGAACTTCACTCTCCATTAGACCCAATTATTTTGCATCTCTTGATATGTGAGGGTTTGCGCACAGAGACCAGAAGTGCGCTCGCACACACAAAGACGAAAGCCCCTCCTTTGCTGGACTGTGTCCCTTCAGCGGGTCAGTTGGGCGTGTAACGAGCGAGCCTGTGAACTCGACAGATCCTCCTACATGACTTAATCACATGGAATGATAGGACATGAGGATACACAGTACAGTAGTTGTTTGACAGAGTTCTAACATGAATGATTGATCTTCAAGGCGTCAATGGAGATGACTTCCTGGTTCTGGGAGTTCGTAACGGGCGGGTTCTGCACAAGTTCAGCCTGGGTTCCGGCGTGGGGAACATCATCAGCGATCGTCTGGACCGCCGCGTCGATATCCACACCGTGACCTTCGGACGGTGGAGGCGGACTGGGTGGCTGAAGGTGGGTTCTGAGGAGCCTCCTGAAGGAGCGGGGATGTGATGTGTGTTTCTTTGATATCGATTCAGTCTGAGGAAGGGCAACCTCCACAGTGTGGAGTTGAACCCTCAGCGGTTCTGCCCGGCATTCCGGATCTTTATACGTTCTGTCAGTCATTCTGAAGGTCTCTTTGTTTGTCTCCCCCTCCCTCCCTCCCCCCAAACTCTCTCAGCATGGTGATCAGTCCTCCGCTGCTTGCTCCTGAGGGGGGGGGGGGGGGGGGGGGCGTTGCAGTGAGTGTTGTTCAGCGTTGTTTGTACGTTGTTTGTATGTTGTGTGTACGTTAGGTGGACGGACAGAGGAACAGGACTGGCTCCTCCCCAGGGCCGCTGGTGGGCCTGAACGTGCTCAACCCCATATTTGTGGGAGGATATAACGAACACACCCCTGAACTGCTGCCTGTGGGCTCCAGGTTCCGGAACGGCTTCCAAGGTGAGATGTGGGGGGGCAGCGGCCCGGAGGGGCGGGGCTTCATGGTTCTCCTGTCAGGCTTAGGAAACATACTGAAACGTCTGGGGGGGTTTGAGTATGTGATGTGTGCGTGTATGTATGGGGGGCGCTATGTGTGTGTAGGTGTAAGTGTGTGGGGGGCTTTGTGTGGATTGGGCGTGTGTGGGGGGGATGTGTGTGTGTGGGGGGGGTGTGTGTGTGTGTTTACGATTGTGTATGTGTGTGTGTGGGGGTGTATTTGGTGGGAGGTGTGTGTGTGTGGGGGGGGGATGTGTGTGGGGAGGGGATGTGTGTGTGGGGGGGATGTGTGTGTGTGGGGGGGATGTGTGTGTGTGTGGGGGGGATGTGTGTGTGTGTGGGGGGGATGTGTGTGGGGGGGATGTGTGTGGGGGGGGATGTGTGCGGAGGGGATGTGTGTGTGGGGGGGGATGTGTGTGGGGAGGGGATGTGTGTGTGGGGGGGGATGTGTGTGTGTGTGGGGGATGTGTGTGTGGGGGGGGGATGTGTGTGTGGGGGGGAATGTGCGTGTGTGGGGGGGGGATGTGCGTGTGTGGGGGGGGATGTGTGTGTGTGGGGGGGGGGGTGTGGGGGGGATGTGTGTGTGGGGGGGGGGGGGATGTGCGTGTGTGTGTTCCGAGGTTGATTGTGGCCCTCACCTCTCTGTGCTCAGAACATTACCAGTTTCTGTGGAAAATCCATCTGCTCGCAAGTCAGCAGGATCAAAGGGCAAGCGAATGATCTCCATCATAATCAGCATGGTGTGTGTGCTCCCTGGTGGCCCACAGCGAGATGGCTGGTGTGTACGCAGCATTAGCATGCTGGCTAATGCCAGAGGAGCGTTTATATAGCCATAAAGCTAATGATGATAACAGCAATAAACATCATCATAAGTTGTTTCAGGCACCAGAGGGATATTCGTAATTGTAAAATATCCCCCTTTAAATGAAGGTGAACGAGTGTTTTTCAATTTGGCTCCACTGATCTGTTTGATTGTGTTTTAACCCGTTCATCTCTGAACACGTAGTGTGTCCTGCAACAGCACACAGGGCATTCAGTTGATTTAGGTTTTGTGTGGGCACACTGTAACATAACCACAAACTGTTAACGATACGTGTGTGTGTGTGTGGGGAGTGTCTTGTTAACTATCCTTGCGGGGACATTTTGTTCAACTTTAAGTGCTATTTCTAGGTGAGTTTTGGGCTGGAGTGAGAATTAGTGTGTGGTGGTAATTCTGAAGGATTAATGTGTAATGAAAACTGGTTGGATACCTTTAAAATATGTATGTATTATCGAACAAACAATTGAACATAGAAACAACCATCTTCGATACACAACCATTAGACAATACACACAATACCATCTGTCCGTAAATCAGATGGAATCATAAGTAGCGCACGCCCAAGCAGCAGAACACAAGTTCTGCTGCCCAACCTATCTTCAGCCTCGCTATTTAAAGGAATGCCCCCACAATGGACTGGTCACTATCTCAAGTGACCAACATCACGTCTGTCTTTTTCCCATGTTAGTCTAATCATGTCTCCACCATGGTCACTGTCTTCACTAAGGTCAGAGGTGACATATGCAGTGACATCAGAGGTGACATTTCACAGCCCTGTGTATCCCCACTCAGCCCTGTGTACCCCACTCAGCCCTGTGTATCCCCACTCAGTCCTGTGTATCCCCACTCAGTCCTGTGTATCCCCACTCAGTCCTGTGTATCCCCACTCAGCCCTGTGTACCCCACTCAGCCCTGTGTATCCCCACTCAGTCCTGTGTATCCCCACTCAGTCCTGTGTATCCCCCACTCAGCCCTGTGTATCCCCACTCAGTCCTGTGTATCCCCACTCAGTCCTGTGTATCCCCACTCAGTCCTGTGTATCCCCACTCAGTCCTGTGTATCCCCACTCAGTCCTGTGTGTACCCCACTCAGCCCTGTGTATCCCCACTCAGTCCTGTGTATCCCCACTCAGTCCTGTGTATCCCCTACTCTTTACACTAAGGATTTAGGGTTAGGGATAACACCATTTTTAATGGGAGTGAATCCTCACTAGGATGGTCAAACCGACCTGTGTGAAAGTGTGTGTGTTTGTGTATGCATGTGTGTGAAGGTGTGTGTGTGCATGTGTTTATGTGGTACATAAATGACTACATGTGTGTATGAGTGCTTGTTTAAATGTGTGAGTGTGTGTGTGTGCATAAAGTTGGTGTCTTAACCCAGCTGTGTAATCCACTCTCTTTCGTACTCCTGCTGTGGAAACGGGAGGCCCAGTGTGTGTTATCAGATGTGTGTGACTTTACTGCTGGCCTTATCACACCGCCGGGCAGAGCACAGTGAAAAAACACCGCACAGTCTACTATCTACACTTCCAGTCCTCGGTGTGGACAGGTCACTAGACAGCCAGATACCGTCTACATAAACAAGCTGGCTGGTGCTTCCTTTAAGCCAGTAAGAGGCTGTTTTTTTAACATGCTAATTAGCGCCCACTCCTCCATCCGTCCATCCAAGGTGCCTTGATGTTCGAGGACCGAGGTTCTCCGCCCTTATCAGTCTCTAACAAAGATCTGTTTTATCCTCTCCTCGTTTTGAAATGAAGTGATAAACGTCAGAGGCAGAAAAATATCCATTATTCACTTTGAAATGTTGATTAAGATGTGAATAGTGGGAGAATATGCCTCTTAAACGCAGACGGTCTTTGTTCCTGTGGCTTTCAGGAAACTGGCGCTGATACTGTTGTTTGATGGGAAATAATATTGGGCTATTATTCAGAGGCGTCAAGTATATTTTGGTGAATTATGAAGCGTCCTGTTGCTGTTAGGCTGGCCCAGCAGAGACCTTTGACACGTGTTTCTTCGTTTTGATTTCATTTTCAGCCAGCTACAGTCTGTCTCAAACCAAACAGACCCATC
Organism: Osmerus eperlanus; assembly: GCF_963692335.1. Lineage (NCBI taxonomy): Eukaryota > Metazoa > Chordata > Actinopteri > Osmeriformes > Osmeridae > Osmerus > Osmerus eperlanus. The sequence continues at coordinate 2,912,877 of NC_085023.1, read as the reverse complement.
CTCCTCATCCATCTGCCCCCTCTCTCCATCCCTCCCTCCCTCTCTCCATCCCTCCCTCCCTTCCTCTCTGTTCCTCAACTATATCCCTCCCTCTCTCCCCTCCCTCCTCATTCTCTCCCTCAACTCTCCCTCCTTCCCTCTCTCCCCCTGCCTCCTCATTCCCTCCCTCCATCTCTCTCTCTCCTTCCCTCTCCCTCTGCCGACAGCCTATATCTGCACTTCTGCTACAGTCGGTTGAATGTGCCAAGTGGCGGGGTAGATGGCATCATGTCATGAATATTCATGAGTGAGCCTGACATTTCCCCTGCTTCCTGTTTTCTGCGTTAACTCAAGCAGCCGTGAGAGAGGCCAGTGTGCCCCGCCAGCCTCAGAACCTGTATTTATCGATGTTGTGTTGTTCAGCAGGTACACCACTGTCTCCACAAACTCACCGGATATTTTTCCTGTCACCTGCAACAACAAAAATGGCATTGGGTACAGAAACGAGAACAAAAGAACTGGAAGCAGGAAATGACATTATAATGTGTGACTAAGTGCTTTATGAAAATGCGATGCCCCATTTGGATGTAACCGCTGTGCAGAAAATTCATCTCTGCAAATTATTCTGAGAATTAACATTTAATGGAGATGCAGTGAAAGAGCATCATTCCGTTTCCTTACGTACATATGAACTGAGAGCCATGGCCTCTGCTGTTCATTAGAGCTTCATCAAGTGCACTTATAGCTTCTGCAAGCATGAATATATGAGTGTTTATCAGCACACACGGTGGTGAAATGTTTTATTTCCAACAACATTAACCCTCGTGCTGCCTTCGGGTCACATGACCCAAAGGTTCATAATGAACCATCGTTGTGTTTACCCAATTTACCCAATACAAAAACAAATTAAAATAATTTTCTTTTAACCTTTGCAATGTGGGGGGTCTGAGACAGCCTAGCTGTTAAAAGAAAATGCTTCACTTTGTCTTTGTATGCAGTAAATCTGTCGCAATACGACGGTGGGTCACAATGACTGATGGGTCAGAATGACCCGAAGATAACACAAGGGTTAAGAAATAAAGCGACAATGCATCCTGTATTGTGAAACCAGTTAATTTGCTCTCTGTGTAGACTACAAATATGACACCTGTTGTGAAACCCTCAGTATTGTCCTTTCCCACCTGACAGAGAACTCATTAGTCTTGTTCGTCAATTGAATTAACAAGAATGTTTACATTTAGCAGACGCATTTAACCAAAGCAACGAACAGAAGGAGGATTGAACCTGCAACCTCTTAGTCAGCAGACCCTCCAGCCTTGAGCTGTACGTGGAAAATGACATCAGTTCCTGTTTCCCAGGGTGTGTGTTCGACCTGCGGTTCCGGACTCGGAGGCAGGGGGCGCTGCGGACGCTGGGGGGGCTGGAGGGCCGGCCTGCCTTTGGACGCAGCGTGGGCCAGTGTGGCGTCACGCCCTGCACCCTGGTCACCTGCCAGAACGGAGGCATCTGCGTGGACTCTGGATCATCCGTCTAGTACGCACACATCCATGTGTACTAGGATCCTAGTACAGCCATTAGACCAGAGATGTTCCTGTGTACTAGGATCCTAGTACAGCCATTAGACCAGAGATGTTCCTGTGTACTAGGATCCTAGTACAGCCATTAGACCAGAGATGTTCCTATGTAAAGCCATTAGACTAGAGATGTTCCTGTGTACTAGGATCCTAGTACAGCCATTAGACCAGAGATGTTCCGATGTAAAGCCATTAGACCAGAGATGTTCCTGTGTACTAGGATCCTAGTACAGCCATTAGACCAGAGATGTTCCTGTGTACTAGGATCCTAGTACAGCCATTAGACCAGAGATGTTCCTATGTAAAGCCATTAGACTAGAGATGTTCCTGTGTACTAGGATCCTAGTACAGCCATTAGACCAGAGATGTTCCGATGTAAAGCCATTAGACCAGAGATGTTCCGATGTAAAGCCATTAGACCAGAGATGTTCCTGTGTACTAGGATCCTAGTACAGCAGTTAGACTAGAGATGTTCCTGTGTACTAGAATCATCAGTCTAGTACACACTTTCTCACACATTGGAAGCTCCAGTGAACTTGAGTTCCAGACACAAGCAGAGGCATGTCCATCTGTCTGTACATCAGGTCTTCTCTGCAGAGACCATCTCCCAGCCTTCAGGAGATAATCACAGTTATTACAGTACTCAATGTGAATCTGGATAGTTTTCCTACATGACTCATCACAGCCCCAAGTGTTAATAACTATAATTGAGTTTATGTTGTTAACCTTGATTGTTATTGGCTACAGTTTTTCGCTGAGCTATGGGAACACACAGTTCTGCTCTGTAAGAAGTGTAGGGGCAAGTTTTCTGGTGTAAACCTGAAGCTCATATTATTATTATTAGGGTTCCTCCGGTAGGAGGGAACCTATTGTTTTTGTTAGTATTCTTATTATAATTTTTCTTCTCCAAGGACCCATAATGTCCGCGATGATGGATTTTCCTGTACAGTGATAATTTTGGAAACCCTTAAAAATTCCTCTTCTCTTGAACCAAAGATCTAATTGACTTGAAATGTTGTACAGATATGTATCATTGACGTATTTAAAAACATTACTTAAGACAATTGAATCAAATACAAAATGGCTGAAAGGGGTGTATTTATGTAAATGTCCACATTGCCTCAATATGTTTGTGTCACTAAATCAAATGTATTTTTGAAGGATGGTTCAAACCTAATAGGCTTTAAGGTGACACGCCCCTGAAGTGCCATGCAAAGTTTCACCTTGATATGTCAAAATATGACTGAATTACAGCTGTTTGAACTTGGACCAAATCTGACAATGCTTGCCATTGGAGAAACTGCTTTTTTTATTATCCAGTTATTGAACATTGTGTAATCCATCTCTAGGAATGGCTCAATTGGCTGAGATGTTGTGCTGGTAAGCAAAGGGTTGTAGGTTCAAAACCAGTCAGATGCATGGTTTTTATTTTGTATTCTGACCGAACTGTTTTTAGTCTTCCGATCAATCCTCCGGTTGTAAAACATATCAATGCGTGTTTATTTGAGCCCATCACAACACTTCAATCATCTGTTTAGCGAGACTGTGTAAACCACTGCAAAACAAGCCAGGTTCACCACAGTAGCTAGCCACTTGTAGTCTACGCATGGTATTGATTGTTCAGGTGGATCCCTTTCGTGTTGCGCAAATTCATTTCAGTAACCTAAGCCAGGACCAGTGTTGGGGTAGTTACTCAAAAAAAGTAATAGATTACACATTACTAGTTACTTAAAAAAAAGTAATGCTTTACTTTACTAGATTACTCACTGCTGAAAGTAACTAGTTACACTACTAGTTAGATTACTTTTGGATTACTCCGTGACATCACCTGAGATGCACTTGCCAAATAACAATATATATGCCCAAATCAACTCATACTTATTATAATGAGGACAGATCTCTCTTTTATGCTTTTTAATACCACAAAACTGACAAAAAAGTTGTGAACATCAACCTAAAAGTTGTCAAGCATAACAAGGCTACAGTACTGGCAGTAAGCAAAATGTCTCAAACTAAAATAATGCTTAAAACTTTAAATGGCAAAATTTCCTCTACTATGTATGCTGCTACAAGCCTGTTTCTCTTTGCTTTGGTAACCTGCTGATGTTGAAAGTCAAGTCGTGGCTGCTTGGCTGGTGTCGGCAACAATGGCAACGGCAACCTTTTATCGGCGTCAGTGTCACTCAGGGTTCGGGGATCCTTAGCTATAGTCTTGAGTTAGCATGTTGCCGCTGAAGATGCTTTGACAGATTAGAGGTTGTTTTCGCGGCGGTGGAGAGGTGTTTTTGGCGTGGGCACAATGTACAATTGTAGAAGATCAAGAGTTGGACAACAAGAGAGCAAAATTACTTAATGTTGACCAACGACAACAGGCTGAATGGAGATTCAAACTCAAGAGCATGAGGTTGCAAGTCAGCCTCTGCTACACATCAACTGTTGAGAGTTTATGAATAGCCGTATTGTCTTGTACTTTTACTATAAAAATGGGACAACGGGATGACTGGGTTGCTGCTGTAAAGAATAGCTTACTCATAGTTTAAAAAAAGGTTGTTTCTCCTCCCGATATGCAGATTGCAGTAATGCAAGTAACGCAAGACATTTTTCTATTAGTAACTGTAATGCGATTACTGAAGTTATAAACAGTAATGCGTTACATTACTGCGTTACAGACAAATGTAATCTGATTACAGTACTTTGTAACGCGTTACCCCCAACACTGGCCAGGACACATCACCACTGATGCTAGGCATGATTTGAAATTCCCTTCCATGACAAGTTATGGCACCCCAAACAACCTTTTTTTAAACTATGAGTAAGCTATTCTTTACAGCAGCAACCCAGTCATCCCGTTGTCCCATTTTTATAGTAAAAGTACAAGACAATACGGCTATTCATAAACTCTCAACAGTTGATGTGTAGCAGAGGCTGACTTGCAACCTCATGCTCTTGAGTTTGAATCTCCATTCAGCCTGTTGTCGTTGGTCAACATGAAGTAGTTTTGCTCTCTTGTTGTCCAACTCTTGATCTTCTACAATGTACATTTTTATAATATTTTCCATTTTGCGGAGGAACCCGCATCGCTGCTTGCAGCTATATTTATTATTGCTATTATTGGACAATAACAATATAACAAGCTTGATTAGATGCATGCCCTATATGCATACTTTTTAAAATTGATTAATTTCTGCTTTTGCGTTCCGGTGGATAACTTTTCCCCCAATGAATAACTTTTTGTTATTTAGGTTAAGTGGAATTAAGTGGATTTGTTTAGCTTTATGATTTAGTACAGCTTTGCATCTGAAATAGTTTACCACTTAAATAGTTTGCTTTCAACACACCAACCCAGCACTGATGCGTGTAAAGAAGCTGCACGAGGTGGTGGTAAATGAACCGTGAACCCCCCTGGTGTCTTAACCCTCGTGCTGCCTTCGGGTCACATGACCCAAAGGTTCATAACGAACCATCGTTGTGTTTACCCAATTTTACCCAATACAAAAACAAATTAAAATAATTTTCTTTTAACCTTTGCAATGTGGGGGGTCTGAGACAGCCTAGCTGTTAAAAGAAAATGCTTCACTTTGTCTTTGTATGCGGTAAATTTGTCGCAATACGACGGTGGGTCACAATGACTGATGGGTCAGAATGACCCGAAGATAACACAAGGGTTAAGTCCTCAAGGAGAGACGAGACAGGGCTTCCTTCACAGGGGCTGAGCTGTGGACGGTAGTCTCAGGGATGTAATGTCAGCGTTCCCCCACCAGGGGGCAGGATAGGCACCTCTGCATGTGGCCAGTCTGCAGGTCTCTGGGTTAGACACACTCCTGGGTGGGAGGCACGACTAGCATACAGTCCGTAATATTACGATTATAACTGGTGCTGTAGGCATACTCCAGTGGATTCATGAACAAAGGATTTATTTGATCTCTCATCATCCTAAAGGGATTCTTTTTTTTCCGTCCCCCCCCTCCCCTCGTCTCTCCCCCCCCCTCCCCTCGTCTCTCCCCCCCCCTCCCCTCGTCTCTCCCCCCCCCTCCCCTCGTCTCTCCCCCCCCCTCCCCTCGTCTCTCCCCCCCCCTCCCCTCGTCCCTCCCCTCGTCTCTCCCCCCCCCCCTCCCCTCGTCTCCCCCCCCCCCCCTCCCCTCGTCTCTCCCCCCCCCCCTCCCCTCGTCCCCCCCCCTCGTCGTCCCCCTCGTCCCTCTCCCCGTCCCCCCCCCCTCCCTCGTCCCCTCCCCTCGTCGTCCCTCTCCCCGTCCCCCCCCCTCGTCCCCCTCCCTCGTCCCCTCCCCTCGTCGTCCCTCTCCCCGTCCCCCCCCTCGTCCCTCTCCCCGTCCCCCCCCCTCGTCCCTCTCCCCCGTCCCCCCCTCGTCCCTCCCTCCCCTAGCTGCCAGTGTCCACCAGCGTGGAAGGGAGCTCTCTGTTCAGACACCGTGTCGGTGTGTGACGCTGAACACAGCCCGCCTCCTCTCTGTGCCCCTGGCTCCACCTGCATCCCCCTGCCAAGGGGCTACACCTGCCAGTGTCCGCTGGGAGCGGCCGGCCTCTACTGCCAGCAAGGTCAGGACACTCAGGCCTGGCCATGCCAAACGGGGCCTTCGTTTGGAATATGACCGAAAAATGAGAATCTCTCTGTCTCGCTCACTCTCTCCTACCGACACGCTAACAAATACATAAACGCACAACCCATTTGAATATATGCAGTTGTGTTAACCGTATAAAGAAACAGGTTGAACTGTTGCCATTTTGATGTCCCCCCCTGCCAGTGGTGGCCATCAGCGACCCATACTTCAGTGGTAACCTGTCCTCGTGGATGTCCTTCCTTGGCCCCAACATCCGACACAGGACCGCCCTGCAGCTGCAGTTCCAGACCCTGTCCCCAGAGGGCGTCCTCTTCTACACGGCACAGCACCTCGCTGCCAGATCAGGTAGGAGGGCCACGTCGCTAAAACACTCGCGTCAACGCGTTCAAACGTCATCTCCCTTATGAAGCTCTTCTTCTGAACTTTTATGGTTCATCGCTAGCTGATTTATTAAAAGACACTTGAGGAAAAAGTCCTCAATTTAGATACTGATAATGTTTTGCTACAGCTGAACTGAGTCATCCATTTGGCCATGCAGAGCAGATGATTACAGCATGAAGAAATAACTCTTCACCATAAGCACTCGTCATGGTTTCTGTCTCCCTCTTCTCTCCCTCTTTCAGGGGACTTCCTGTGTCTCTCTCTGGCATCAGGTTTCCTGCAGCTGCGCTACAACCTGGGTGACGGCACTGTGGTCCTCCAGGCTCCCAGGAGGGTGGACATCAGCGGCCGTACCTGGCACAGCGCGCGGGCGGGCCGGGACGGCCAGCATGGATTCCTGGTCCTGGACGGCTCCGAGGCGCAGCCGACCATCGCCACGCCGGCTGCCATGACCACGCTGGATGTCGCCCCGGAGATGTTCGTCGGGGGCGTGTCCTCCCTGAGCGCGGTGGCCAACGAGGCGGTGGAGGCGGGGTCTGTGGGCTTCACGGGCGGGATCCGGGAGGTGTTGGTGAACGGGGTGGAGCTGGAGCTGACGGAGGCTGGGGCGCTGGGCGGGGCCAACGTGGGGGACTGGGACGGCACGGCGTGCGGGTACAAGGTGTGCCGGAACGGGGGCCGCTGCCGGCCCCTCGGGGGCCAATCCTTCCTGTGCGCCTGCCCCCCCGCCTGGACCGGCCCGCTGTGCAACCAGTCCGTCAGCTGCCTCAACCACATGTGCCACAACGGGGCCCTGTGCGTCCCGGCTGCCCTGCCTCCATCCTACCTCTGCCTCTGCCCGCTCGGGAGGCAAGGCGAGCACTGCAAGGAGGAAGTGGCCCTGACCAGCCTCAGGTTCATAGGTCGCTCCTACGTCAAGCACAGCGACCCCAAGTTCAGCGCCCGCAACCTGAGGCTCACGCGGCTGGCGTTCAACTTCTCGGCGGGCGCCGGCGACGGGCTGATGGCGTGGATGGGGAGGGCGGAGCATGAGGACGACGACTACCTGGCCGTGGGGCTCCAGGGGGGGAAGCTGAAGGTGGCGGTGAACCTGGGGGAGAGGTTGTGGCCCCCCCAGGCGGTGGGTGGCGCTGCGCTGTGCTGTGACCGCTGGCACGCCGCCTCCCTGGAGCTCAGCGGCACGGTGCTGGAGGTGCGGCTGGACGGGGACAGGGTTCTCCTCCAGGACGTGGACCCGTTCGAGCGATACGTGGCACTTAACCACGGCGGCGTGGTCTACCTGGGAGGGTTCGAGCTCCACAGGGATGTAGCGGAGGTTAGCGGCGGCCTGTTCAGCCGCAGGTTCGTAGGAGCGCTGAAAGATGTTCACCTGTACCAGGAGCCCAGACACCTGCAGTTTGTTCAGAACAGTGAAGGCTTTAATGTTTTCAAAGGCAATGAATAGCAGAGTTGGCATGAAACAAGGGGTCAAGTAGTACTGCCAATGTGTGTCAAAGTGGTTTATGAGAAATACACTTAGCTTTTTCCCCCTGCTCAAGGACAACATTTTCATATCAACAATAAAAAGATAAGCTTTATTAAGAACTGCACATGAACACACTTCGCTTCATTTCTGACCAAAATGCAGGTAGAAATTAGCTTTAAAAAAAAAAAAAGGCGTTAAGAAAAATAAGAAATAGGAACATTTTGAAATCAAAAGAAGCTGCTTTCATGGCAAATGTCTGTGACGTGACACAAACAGTCTGGTGTCGAGTCTGTAGCTGCAGGACTTTCTGCCCCAGCGTTAGTGTGGATTTCCTCAGACGGCGAGGACTGGCCGGCTCCTGCGAGGGCGGGCCGGCTCCCTCCTGAACACAACGGAGCCCCAGTCTCTCACAACATTCCTCTCAGTGCAGCCAGTCACAACGTGACACGATAAAAGACAATCAAATGAACACATAAAAGAATGTGTGGTTTATAACTTGAAAATCACCTTCAGGAGTTGTGAAAGTAGCCTTTTAGTACGTTCTCTTATGAAAGCTGAATTCTGTGTTATCGTACTGAAACATTTTCTCTGCTGTATTCTCAATATATAACTGATTAAAAAAAGGAACATGACATAAGCAAATGGCACAAAAACATGTGGATCATGGGCGTGTCTTTAAAATTCATCCAATCATGGCCGTGTGTCTTTCGAAATTTTCCTGTGACGTATCAAAATCCTCGATCACGAGTGGCTGTCTCGGGCGCTCCGCCTCCCTTTGTCGTAGTCAGAGTCTCTCCTGTGCCGGTGCCTGTCCCTGTGGCGGCTGTCGTAGTCGTCGCCGTGGTGACGGTCTTTCCTCCTGTCTCCGTAGCGATCTTCTGCAGAGTGTCCGCGGTGCCTGCTCCTTTCCCTGTGCTTGTCCTCATAGCTCCTGTCGTGCTTCTTCCCTCTGTCGTGGTCTCTCTCCCTGTCGTGGTCTCTCTCCCTGTCGTGGTCTCTCTCCCTGTCGTGGTCTCTCTCCCTGTCGTGGTCTCTCTCCCTGTCGTGGTCTCTCTCCCTGTCGTGGTCTCTCTCCCTGTCGTGGTCTCTCTCCCTGTCGTAGTGTCGGCTTCTCTTCTCGTGATGGGACGACTCGCGGGACCTGTGTCTGTCAGAGCTGTCACTGTCCTCAGCCGAGGCTGAGGACTGTGGCTGGGACAGAGGCTGGGACAGAGGCTGAGGCTGGGGCTGAGGCTGGGGCTGGGGCTGAGGCTGGGCCAGCATCCTCTCAGGTCCTTCTTTAGTGGAGGACAGAGGCGGAGGGTCGGAGGGTTCAGGGTGTCCCTGCCCCTCACAGGAGGGGGCCTGCCCTGGAGGGGGGAGGGTCGGCGAAGGCCAGACAGCCGCCTGGTTCTGGGGGTCTGGCCGGGGGAGCACGGGAGGGGCGGCGCTGGGGTAACCGTAGCTACCCGGTACCAGAGGGGGCATGTGGGGTGGGTTAGGTGCAGCGATGCTGCAGGGGGGCATCACTGCGGAGGGGCTGGGGTGCTCTGGGGCTCCTGCAGGAGGGTAGGGTGCTGGGGGGCAGGGTTGGCTAGGGGCAGGTGGCCCCCTGCTGGGGTGAGAGCTGGCGCCCTCCTGGGGTGGGTGTTCTGGCTTGGGGGAGCCGGCTGGCTTGGCTGTGGGGGCGGGGTAGCTTCTGGTGTGGAGAACAGGGACGGGGAGTGAGTTGGAGTAGGCTGAGCTCTTCTTCAGGATGCCGCTGGGCGGAGCCGGTTTGAGGACGGGGGAGGGAGTGTCCGTGGAGGGCGCTTCGCTAGCCGGGCTGCTGTCCCTGTTGCCGCCGGAAGAAGACAGACTGGCCAGGTAGGCGCTGGTGGAGACGTCTGCCGGCTTGTCTTTCAGAGAGACCGACTCCGCCGAGTGATTGGCCGCGGCGTTGCCGGCTGGCTTCTCCGCCGGGCTGGGAGGCTGCGCTTCCGGATTGGCCGGCTTGGGCTCCTTCTTCTTGATGACGAAGCGGTCCAGCCTGGGGACTGGGGGGGGCTTGGGAGGGGGGGGCGGCGGGGGCAGGTCCCCCAGCCCTGGGATGGCTATCTGCGCAGGGTTCAGGGGGTCGGCGCTCCCCGCTTGGGTCTTCCCGGCTAGGTCGGGCATGGGGGGCAGCGCGCCCCCCCAGCACCTCAGCACCCCAGGGAGGAAGCGCAGCGGCTTGAGGGAGTCCTGAAGCACCCCCTCCCCCTCCTCAGGAGAGGCTGGTGCGGGCGCCTCTGCGCCCTCCAGCTCGGCGTCTTTCTCCTCGTCTTTCGGCCGAGCGACGGCAAGGGAGGTCAGGTACGTGGTCGCGTCCTCCTCGGCGGGTTGGGGTTTGGGCGTGGGCGCGGCCGGCAGGGGCGTGGTCTCGGGGACGAAGCGGGCCGTCTCGTTGTCGTCCACGGGGAGGAAGTCCCTCTTGGGCCGCTGGCGAATGATGAGGCCCAGCAGGAGGTTGGGACGGTTCATCTCCAGACCTGGGGAGGAACACACAACAGACGACTTGAGACACGCACACACCCTGCCCATAGGCACTAACAACAACGGTCAGGGGGGGGGGGGGGGGGGGGGGGGGAACTGAGACAGACAAGGTCAAATCTGAGAGATGGCTTCACTTTTTAGATTACCGTATTTCTTTGATTAAACGCCGCAACAAAAATGAACATGGTGTAATAAACGTGGAAGAAATACGGTAGTAGCAGCATGTTATTTTAATGAACATTCTCTTTGCTTTGTGTTGCACTAGGGGCGCCCACTTCTAGCTAAATACGTTTCAAATATCACATCAATATACCTTACTAAGCAAATTACACTAGCTTGCATTCCTTGCAAATCAGCGTTAATAAAAAGCAGATGAGATAGTTAGCTAGTCTAGCTAACATTTACTCGTTGCTAAATCGGTGATTTAGAAGACCATACTGTTCAAACTAGCTAAGAACATTTAATGTAGCTAACTAGCAAGCTTGTCTAAAGACACGTTAGCATGCTAGCGCAGCTAGCCTACAATACTGTATTTGTTTGTCTATGGCTGCACTGCAGCTACAATTCACTAAATATCTCTTACTAATTAAACGCCGCCCTCGAATAAATGCTGCCCTTGAATAAACGCTGCACCAAAAATGAACATTGTGTAATAAACGCAGCTGCGTTTAATCGAAGAAATACGGTAAATAATATCATCATAAAATGGTCAATAGTAACAAGGTTGTGAGGAGTCATGTTAGAAGGTGGTGTCAGGTTACAACGCTGCAGGGAGTGGTGTCAGCCTTACCAGGCCCATCAAAGGGGACCAGCTGGTGAGGTACTTTCTCGATGGCTCCTAGGGGGATGAGGTACATGTCTTTCACCCTCTTCAGGTTGTTGGCCACCACCCCGAAGCGCTTTCGGCTGCTGAAGTATGCATACAGCAGCGTGTAGGAGATCTCATCCTCCTCCGTCTCCGGGGAGAAGCGAATCAAACACACCTCCTGGGAAGGAACACACATGGTGAACAGATGGCCAGACCCTCTCTCTCACACACCCTCAAGCACAACACATACTCGCACGCAAACTTGGGGATTAACTTATCTTCCCTGAAGGAAAATACTTAAAACTATAAATTCATGCAAACTTTATTCATTCAGCGCTAAATCTCTCTCTATCACTTGTCGGTCTCTCTTGTCCCTCTCTCGTTGTTTCTATATCTAAGATGAAGCTCGGCTCCTTATCAGAAGTGTTCCACCTGAGGCAAGTGAGTGTGCCTCAGCGCGAGGCAGTGTTTCCCCAGGCCCAGACTCACTTTGGTGCCAGTGGCGCGAATCTTCTCCAGGTAGTCCCAGACGATCTGAGGGCTGATCCGGCCTCCGACCTGGATGCTGTCAGGCAGGTCCTGGGAGGGGCAGCGAGGACAAGAGTTAGGTAGGACTCAACTACAGCAAAGTACCAGGTGCAGGTTGAGCTCTGCATTTCGTACGGAGATTGTGTCTTGTGTGTGTGTCTAAAACATGGCTGCGTTAACCTCGTTCAGGCTGTCCAGGACCCCGGACACCGGGTACATCTTGGTGACCATCTTGGCCACGGCGGCCCATGTTGAGAAACCCTCTCCACAGCGGTTTTCAGGTTTGCCAGGAAGACAGTCTCGTCATATCTGGTGTAGTCGGACCTGGGACACACACACACTTCAGAAGAGCTGTGACTGGCTTGTGTGGAAGAAATACTGGACGTGATTGAGTGGAGGGGATGGTCTGAATGTGTAACTTCTTGAAGAAAACGTTTATTCGTCTCACAATTGTGGTACAAACACACTTATGAACGAATACATGTGTTGGAGAGCAAGAGATGACAATTGTGCGTGGCTTAGGTGTGTGACTGTGTGTGTGTGTGTGTGTGTGTGGCCATGCGTGCCTACAGACCTGGCCTCGCCGCTGGAGGTCTTAGTGTTGTCCTCCAGGACGTTGATGTGTAGCTCGTCCTCCAGGGCGGGGGGAGGCCGGGGGCCGGGGCCCCCCCTCCGAGGACTGCCTCTTCACCACCGTGGTGGACACCACCTTGGTAGGAACCTCCTCTACAGGAGGGGCCATGCGGCCTGAAACCACGCCGGGAACAAACAACGTTAGTCAATGGAAAATGTGGCGCTGAGGATATGTCTACAGGTTGGTGTAGGGCTGAGGATATGTCTACAGGTTGGTGTAGGGGCTGAGGATGTCTACAGGCCCAAATCCTGCTTAAATCCTGCTTCGTAGTATAGGCCCCTGGATTGAACCCTTCCTGGCCTGGACGCCTAGCCACCCCTGGTGCTAACACTTCCTGGCCTGGACGCCTAGCCACCCCTGGTGCTAACACTTCCTGGCCTGGACGCCTAGCCACCCCTGGTGCTAACACTTCCTGGCCTGGACGCCTAGCCACCCCTGGTGCTAACCCTTCCTGGCCTGGACGCCTAGCCACCCCTGGTGCTAACACTTCCTGGCCTGGACGCCTAGCCACCCCTGGTGCTAACCCTTCCTGGCCTGGACGCCTAGCCACCCCTGGTGCTAACACTTCCTTGCCTGGACGCCTAGCCACCCCTGGTGCTAACACTTCCAGGGCCAGATAGAAGCACTTCCATATAGGAGGAGGGGCCTGGGGCTGGTAGCTGTCTAGGAGGAAGGCTGACCTGGGGCTGGTGGCTGTCTAGGAGGAGGGCTGACCTGGGGCTGGTAGCTGTCTAGGAGGAGGGCTGACCTGGGGCTGGTAGCTGTCTAGGAGGAGGGCTGACCTGGGGCTGGTGGCTGTCTAGGAGGAGGGCTGACCTGGGGCTGGTAGCTGTCTAGGAGGAGGGCTGACCTGGGGCTGGTGGCTGTCTAGGAGGAGGGCTGACCTGAGGCTGGTAGCTGTCTAGGAGGAGGGCTGACCTGGGGCTTGTGGCTGTCTAGGAGGAGGGCTGACCTGGGGCTGGTAGCTGTCTAGGAGGAGGGCTGACCTGGGGCTGGTAGCTGTCTAGGAGGAGGGCTTGGGTACCTGTGCAGATCCTACAGTGGAGGTCGAACAGGTGGGACTTGTGGAGGGCTGTGGTGTCTTTGGTGGTCTTGCTGCTTCCGGCATCTGCTAGCAGCTCTGGAGGAATGTCTCCAGGGTCGTCCTTGGAACCAGGCTCCGGCTGAACACAAACACACAAACGTGACGGTCTGAATCACACATGAGCTAAGATGGGGCAGTGCTGGTGTGTGTGTGTGTGGTGTGGTGTGTGTGAGGGGTGTGTGGGGTGTGTGTGTGGGGTGTGTGTGTGTGGGGGTGTGTGTGTGTACTACCTCTCCGCTGTCCACAGTGGCTTCCGGGGCCTTCGCTGGCTCCTGACTCTCGATCTCGATCTCTCCTTTGTGGGTGATCTTGGTGATGGGCCTCCTCTCCACCTCCCTTTGTTCCTTCTCGATCATCTCAATGGTCTGGATCCACGAGCACACACACACCCCCCACACACACACACACCCCACACACACACCCCACACACACACACACAGTTAGTCGCAGGTGGTTAAGGGCGTGTTCCCAGACAGACAGGGCTGTGTTCTCAGGTTCTCCCTTACATGTCGGTTCTCCCGCTGTCTCCAGGCAGCCAGCTCCTTGGAGGCCAGTTCCTCGGGACTCATCCTGATCAGGTGGTCTGGGGAGATCTCTCCTTTCAGAACCCTCTTGAACAACACCTGCACAACACCACGGGGAACACACAGTCAGCAGACAGCCACGGCAACAGAACCCGCCTGCACAGCAACAGCACGTCACATCACAACAACACAGCACTTCCTCAACGGCTATAGACAAAATATTTAAATATCCCCTGCACCTCTTCTGTTAGAATTGCATCCAAGAATATGCAAACAACCTCCCCTCCTGCTCCCCCCTCCTGCTCCCCCCTCCTCTCCCTCCTCTCCTCTCCCCCCTCCTCTCCCCCCTCCTCTCCCTCCTCTCCTCTCCCCCCTCCTCTCCTCTCCCCCCCCCTCTCCTCTCCCCCCCTCTCCTCTCCCCCCTCCTCTCCTCTCCCCCCTCCTCTCCCCCCTCCTCTCCTCTCCCCCCTCCTCTCCCCCCTCCTCTCCTCTCCCCCCTCCTCTCCCTCCTCTCCTCTCCCCCCTCCTCTCCTCTCCCCCCTCCTCTCCTCTCCTCTCCCCCCCTCTCCTCTCCCCCCTCCTCTCCTCTCCCCCCTCCTCTCCTCTCCTGCTCCCCCCTCCTCTCCTCTCCTGCTCCCCCCTCCTCTCCTCTCCTCTCCCCCCTCCTCTCCTCTCCCCCCTCCTCTCCTCTCCCCCCTCCTCTCCTCTCCCCCCTCCCCTCCTGCTCCCCCCTCCTCTCCTGCTCCCCCCTCCTCTCCTCTCCCCCTCCTCTCCTCTCCTCTCCTGCTCCCCCCTCCTCTCCTCTCCTCTCCCCCCTCCTCTCCTCCCTCCTCTCCTCCCTCCTCTCCTCTCCTCCCTCCTCTCCTCTCCCCCCTCCTCTCCTCTCCCCCCTCCTCTCCTCTCCTCTCCCCCCCTCTCCTCTCCCCCCTCCTCTCCTCTCCCCCCTCCTCTCCTCTCCTGCTCCCCCCTCCTCTCCTCTCCCCCCTCCTCTCCTCTCCTCTCCCCCCTCCTCTCCTCTCCTCTCCCCCCTCCTCTCCTGCTCCCCCCTCCTCTCCTCTCCCCCCTCCCCTCCTGCTCCCCCCTCCTCTCCTCTCCCCCCTCCTCTCCTCTCCCCCCTCCTCTCCTCTCCCCCCTCCTCTCCTCTCCTCTCCCCCCTCCTCTCCTCTCCTCTCCTCTCCCCCCTCCTCTCCCCTCCTCTCCCCTCCTCTCCCCCCTCCTCTCCTCTCCTCTCCCCCCTCCTCTCCTCTCCTCTCCCCCCTCCTCTCCTCTCCCCCCTCCTCTCCTCTCCCCCCTCCTCTCCTCTCCCCCCTCCCCTCCTGCTCCCCCCTCCTCTCCTCTCCCCCCTCCTCTCCTCTCCCCCCTCCTCTCCTCTCCTGCTCCCCCCTCCTCTCCTCTCCCCCCTCCTCTCCTCTCCCCCCTCCTCTCCTCTCCTCTCCCCCCTCCTCTCCTCTCCTCTCCCCCCTCCTCTCCCCTCCTCTCCCCCCTCCTCTCCTCTCCCCCCTCCTCTCCTCTCCTCTCCCCCCTCCTCTCCTCTCCTCTCCCCCCTCCTCTCCCCTCCTCTCCCCCCTCCTCTCCTCTCCCCCCCCCTGCATCCCTCTACGGACCCTCGTCAGTGTGAGAAGCACAGAAATGTGGCGGCAGGCGCAGTGACCCTGGCGCTGTACTCACATTGTTTTTGGTATCTTTCAGGTTGAACATGAGGCTCCTGTACTTGCTCTTGTACTTGCTGTCGGTGTCTTTGTAGTAGTGGAACAGCTCTCGCTCCGTCTTCTTGGCAACTTCGGCAGCTTTCTCCAGCGGCGTCTTCAAGTCCGACTCCTTCAACCTGGGCACAGAGCACGAGCTCACCGGCTGTTTCCCATCACGTGCCCCCTCCTCTGTACGGTGCACTACACTCATGTTGCTACACCCTTTCAGTTGGAGTGTCTTAATTCCGACGGTGGAATCGACATGCTATAAAGTGGGCAATCACGCATGCCAACCACGTTTTATTAGCAGTTGCAAAATGCTGATGAGATAGTGGAAAAATTGCAGCGGAAACCAGAAGTTCTGCTTCATTTGCTTTCGCCTCATGCAAGGCCCTAGATGGAGGTTCAAATGTGGGGCGTTGCGGATAAGAGAAGGAGGTGGTTCGAACACAGCTACTGGCTTTGTAGGTCACAGTGTTTATTACACACAGCCATAAAGTAGAAAAGAAAGCGATTATGACAGAGATAGTAAAAAGGCAGTTGTGCGCCATCTTCAGATGACAAAAGATGAATATACGATTACATCGTGACCCAGCTAGCATCCACACCCACCCTGCAGTGTGACCCAGCTAGCATTCACACCCACTCTGCAGTGTGACCCAGCTAGCATCCACACCCACCCTGCAGTGTGACCCAGCTAGCATCCACACACACCCTGCAGTGTGACCCTGCTAGCCAGCTAGCATCCACACCCACCCCGCAGTGTGACCCAGCTAGCATCCACACCCACTCTGCAGTGTGACCCTGCTAGCATCCACACCCACCCTGCAGTGTGACCCAGCTAGCATCCACACCCACCCTGCGGTGTGACCCAGCTAGCATCCACACCCACCCTGCAGTGTGACCCAGCTAGCATCCACACACACCCTGCAGTGTGACCCTGCTAGCCAGCTAGCCAGCTAGCATCCACACCCACCCTGCAGTGTGACCCAGCTAGCATCCACACCCACCCTGCAGTGTGACCCTGCTAGCCAGCTAGCATCCACACCCACTCTGCAGTGTGACCCTGCTAGCCAGCTAGCATCCAAACCCACCCTGCAGTGTGACCCAGCTAGCATCCAAACCCACCCTGCAGAGTGCCTACTTACCGCTTGACTAGAATCTCCTTCAGGGAATCTCTGACGCTCCTCCTGATCTCGTCCAGCGACGGTCTCCTTGACGACGAGGGAGAGACTCTGGTCTTGCTCCCGTGGATCCCTGCAGAACAGGAACGCTTGTTATTCCCCCAACACACCACTGGGGAGAAGCACTTCCTCCAGCTGGTAAGTTGCTAGAATGTGCCGGTCAATTCGATTCACTTTATTCATCCCAAAGGAAATTCCTCCTCGACAGGTAATGTGTATATTATCATGATGTGCTTGCTGCGAAGGCATTTTAAAATGTCAAAAAGTTGAATGATGAATGAATGATTGAATCAGTCAGGCAATCACAAACCTGTTCTGAGGGAGTCTTTGCTCTCTGTTGATTGTCTTCTGTCCCCTGAGTCCTACACACACACACACATCACATCAATTACCAACAGGGAACATTCAACTCATGTGTAATCTATCTTCATATGATGTGTATCACCAATAGTAAACAATAGATTTTTGAAATATGTAGTAATATTTCCTACTTTTTAACATCCCTCAAAACTAACGTAGCTTTTAGACTAGGATGTCAGACAATGTACAAGAAAGTGTGAGTTTGTGAGACAGTTATCGCATCGCCATGGTGATGAAGACAGTGAAGTAACAGCTGAGTGATGTATCCAATCGAAGACGGTTACCACTGGCAAACATATGCGCAATTGATTTCTCACCCTGTACAATGAAACCAATGGATAAGCCCCATTAGTGCTACCTGTGACCCAAATCAAACGCACCTCAGCCACTCACATAAACAAGCTTTTCAACGGCTGTAACTGCAGTGCGTGTGTTTAGAGTGCACCATGGCGACCCAGCCACCTGTGTGTACAAGGTGCAGCAAAGCAGAGGAGACGACGAGCAACAAACCTATGTGTGGTAGCAACACTGCCTGCGATCAAATATCAGAATGCTAATTAGCTGAGGGGAACGAAACGTTTTGGCTAAACCTACAAAACATTGAGCAACAGGAAGAAGAAAAAGAAAAGGATTGTTTTGTGTGGATGACATAGTGTGTAAGGAGTCCATTCATGGATTACAAACAACAAACCAATGTGTTGTCATGGAGATCTGCACACTCTAGTACCTTTCTGGAAGGTCGGACTCCGCCTGAGGTGGGTGGGTGTGGGGAACAGGGTTTCTGCTTGGCACCCGCTTTGCATTCGTGGCCCTCAGGCTTGGTGTGGACCTCAGGCTTGGTTTGGACCTCAGGCTTGGTTTGGACCTCAGGCTTGGTGTGGACCTCAGGCTTGGTGTGGACCTCAGGCTTGGTGTGGACCTCAGGCTTGGCTCCGTCTCCCTGGGCCGGGCTCTCCTCCACCCTGGCCCTCTCCTCAGCACAGCACTTCAGACACACATACATCTGGTCCTCCGCCTCCATCTCCTGCACCTTCTGCAGGTCCAGGCCCACGCAGTCGCCGTGGAACCAGTCATCGCAGCGGCCGCAGCCCACCATGAACCTGAGGGCGACACGGAGGAGAGGGATGTAGAGCGGGTTCTGAGGGAGCACCAGGGGCCGTGCTGCACAGACAAGCCTGGAGGCTATCTATCTATCTTTGTGAATTCGGGGCAAATTCATACAAGGCTGAGCACAGCCACACTACTGAATGTAAGTATATTGTTGTCTCATTCAGCTACAACTTCGTAAACATGGCATGGCACAAAGTAAAGAGCATAAGCACAACAACTTAGTTGGATAAAACTAAGACTTTGGGTTAAAAGATTTTTAAAAAGTGACTACATTCGAGCAAAAGCACATTAGTGCAGCATTACTGCTTCAGAAGAACCAGCCGGAACACTCACGTGTTGTTGTGATGTTTGCTGCACAGCCCACAGTTTCTCGTTCCATCCCAGGTCTCGGAACCCGACTGCTCCTCCTCTGCATCCTCCTTCTTGGTCGCCGGGGCGGTGGCCGGGGCGGTCGCCGGGGCGTTGTCAGGGATGAAGAGCTGGGGCTCCTCCACGGAGATGCTCCTGGAGGTCCTGGTCTTGTGCTTCTGCAGAAGGGGCTTCTCCACCTTCTTCACTTTGGGCTTCTCCAGACTCTCCTCATCGGCCGACGAGTGCGTCCTCTTCTGAGGATGGTTTCCGTGGTGTCCAGGGTTCCCGTGGTGACCAGGGTTTAGGTGGTGACCAGGGTTCCCGTGGTGACCAGGGTTTCCAGGGTGGTGGGGGGGTTTCCCAGGTGATGGGTGGGGTTTCCCAGGTGATGGGTGGGGTTTCCCAGGTGATGGGTGGGGTTTCCCAGGTGATGGGTGGGGCGTGGGGTGTGGTCTGGATCCGGGGTTGGGGTTGGGTTTGGACAACCCTGGAGGTCCGACAGGATGGTCGTCTCTCTTGGCCGGAGCGCGGGACGGATCCAGAGCTTTGGGCTTCATTCTCACAGGGCGGCCGTCCACCAGCCTCGGCCTCTTGCCGGCTGGGCGAGCGGAGAGGTTCTCCATGCGCCTCTTCAAGGACAGAAGGCCTTGCTTCTCCCTCAGGGCTTTGATAGCTTGGATATCCCTCCTCTGGGGGTTCTTGGAGGGGACCTGTTGGGGTCCTTTGAGGGGCCCCTTCAACATGCCACTCGGGCGTCCAGACACAAGGGGCTTGTTCTTGACAGAAGACAATCCCTGCTTAAGGTTCAACTGTTTTTTGTCTGGCAACCCCCGTTTCTTGTCGCTTGTGTTATTGTTGCTTGCAACTTTATTGACCGCTGCAACTTTACTGACAGCCTCAACTTTTTTGTCATCACTGTTGTTGTTGTTGTTGTGTACGACCGGAGGCTTCTTAGCGCCATCTCTCGTCCTGCTGGCGGGCCCAGGCTTCCGGGCGACTCGCTGGTCGTGAAGTTTGGTCTCAGCGAGACACAGCGTGCCGTTGGCGGCCTGGACGTCGTTAGGGTTGACGTAGGGGCCCAGGCTGAGTGGCACCTCGTCCTGGCGGCTGCCGGCCTGCACGGCGCTCAGGCCTGCCGGCGTCTCCGCGCTGGCGGACGGCTCCGGCACCACGGCGTACTCCACCTCTCCTCCATACGAGACGCCTTCCTCCAGGCATATGGTCTGAGCGCCGGCGGCCTCCGCGTACGAGGGCCCGGGGAGCAGCTCGATCCTGAAGCCCCCCACGGTGACGGTCAGGCGCCTCAGCACCACCACGGGGCTCAGCCACCCCCCCAGGTCCAGGTCCGAGATGGACACCCGGCCCCCCAGGTGGAGATCTCGCCGGATCTGCGCCACGCTCGCTCCCTTCTCGATCAGAAACGTATTCTGGGGCTTGTTCATCGTCTTCCTGCCGGGTCTCCCAGGAGACTTAGTGTTCGGGGGTTTAAAAGTTCCTCGATCTGAAACAGGGGTTGAAATCGCGCGAATAAATCCTGCTTCAACTATGAAGCAGTAATGCAAGAAACTACTGTTGGTCGAAGATAAGAACATTTGGTTGCAACACGCAGTCAAATAATAGACACATAATATCAGCATCTACTTCACCTAAACAAATGTGTTTTGTGTAAATGTACATTCCAAAAACAGCTGGTCTGGGAAATTAGTGTGGTGGTGTTTTTATCGACCAATGAATGTCAAACAGCTCCTAATACCTACTAGAGGCTGGTAATGTTGATTCTTAAACAAGTGTTTTTCTACATCAAAACCGATGCACAGCTTCAAAACCTGACATTTATTAGCCATTTGTGAGGACAAGAATAGATACACTGGAATTCGTAAATCTGCTCCTCTTAACATCTTTCTAATGGTCTAACCAAACTTCCATATGTTTCTAACTAAATCATGAGTGAACTATCGATCTTGCGAACAAAATGCAATCATCTGAATCACAGTGTGATGAGGGTGACTTGGTTCGTACCCGTGGGTGCTCCCAGCGGGTGCTTCCTGGGCCGTCCCACCGGACGCTTCACTCGTGGGGTTTCAGCCTGAGGCGTTTGTGCCCCGGCGGACCCCAGGGCAGCCCCGGGTCCTTCCAGCCCACCTGGCAGAGAGACGCAGGTTCAATCCACTTCACATACGTTCAGATAACACTGTGCACGGTTACAGAACAAAATCAACAGCAGGGGTAACACGTACAATACTCATAACAGCAGCAATGAAGAATCTGAATAACGCAAATGAACGTGCGTAGGAATATCATGTCGAACGTAACGTTTAACTACACAAGCTGTAAGGGGAAACAGTGCTGAACACATTCCACAGAAAACACCTGAAATGTAACCCACTTTTCTGTTCAACTTTCAAAAGAAAAATTGGCGGAAGAGTTGACAGGAATTATTTTAGCTTTAATCTGCGAGGATCACGTACCCGCGGCCCCTGCGATCTGAAAGTTAGGGTCATCGCCATCCAAGAGGTTGAACTGGGAGCTTGCTGACCCAAACATTGGATCTTTGTCACTCAACATGTTCTTTAACGAATCTTCCAGCTGATCAAGGCCTGCTCCAAACTCATTACTCGCTTCACATTCCAGGTTCTGGCCAATTAAAAGAGAGTCATCCAACTGGTCACTGGGAATTAAGTGGTTAAAGGTGTCTGCTATATCCATGAATGCTGTTGCCCTCTGGTCAGGCCTGCAGGGAAAAGACCCAACACCAGTCAACAAGCAGGTTCCTTCAAATTAAGACCATACTGTTTTTGATATATATTTGTAAGTTGTTTTAGAAGATAAAAGTACATGCTAGATGAATAAATGTGGACATGTCATTCCCTTCGTTTCAATCAAACTTAAATTGTATATAGTTTTTGTCTGAATTTTGATTATTGAACAGAACCACATGTTTTATTCCAAAGTGTAAACTGTTTTGACTTTTTTTGGGCAACCAAAAGCATGGTGAAGCCTACAGCTAACACACTAGCAGAGATACATTTCATACCTTGATGACCGACACCTCTAGTTATCTTCATTACAGGACTGCACACACCATCAACGTCTTGAACTTCCAATGGTCTGAAAAAACAAAACGACTTGATGAGTGTCTGAAAGTAAACGTCCTTAATTGTTAAGAGCTACGGTAACGCTAGCGATGTAAACCCACATCATTGGTAACAAGTGTGGGAGCCGCGGGCTAGGGCTACATCTTGGGACTACTCTTCTAGCGTTCCCTTTTGAACATAAACATTGAAAGAGTTGTCTGCATGCAATTTACAGGTTACACTAATGCATACATAACAACATACCTGTCCTTTCTCTTGACTGAATCAATTGTTCGAACTCTTCCCGGTTCAATACAATTGCTCATTCCAGCAACTAGACGGAGCCCTTAGCGTTTGGCTGATTGGCTCTCAAGATAACGGTTCATTGCTAGACTATCAATAATAACGTTATAAAAACTGTCATAAATCTGTATACACTACAGGCAGTTAGCAGCCAGGTAGTTAAAACAACAAATACACCTAAAGGAGAAAAGATACGTGTTTCCAGCTAGATAGTTGAAGTTAATGACTAGGCTACCTACTCTACTGGACCGTGAGCTGCTACTGTATCAACTAAACTAAGTAAGTTGGAGCTGGCCTGCAAGTGACAGCAGCGCAGCGAGGGCGATAAGCTCGCATTGGCTATTTGGTTTCTAGGACCAACTATTAGCCTAGCTAGCAAGTATGGCTCCGTGGCATGATGAAGTAAACTAACAAGTTTACAAATCTAGAATAAATAAATAGTACGTGTAGGTGCGCTGCATAAATTGCATGTGCACAATATAGTGTGTTCCAATTTCTGAATTAAGGGCGACAGTTCGCGGTTAAACTGTACTCCATGGCTAGCTATAAACATGGCGAGAGCTGTGTAGGCCAACCATAGTTTGTTTGCATGTTTACTGGGTAGGCTAGCTAACTTAGCTTGTAAGCTAGCTAACATTCGTTTGAATGTGTTCACGCCCCCTTTCGTCTCCATAGATGCACCGACTTGGTAAGTTTTTTTTCTATGTGCACGCCATTTATGAATCGGCAACACTTACCCGTCGTTTGTACGTTAAGATTCGTGCATTTCTACACGGTTTTGTTGACTCCTGCCCCTCGCAGTCCTAAATCCCCTCCGCCGAGGCTACTTCCTGGAGCTCCGCCGCCATTCGACTCAGATGCTGCAAAGCCGCTCAGGCGACTTTGGCGTCGTCACGTGGCTCGTGTTTACCAACACCATTTCGTAAACTGGGGTAGCCCGGCGGGATCTTTTCCCGGGTGGCTTTGTTTCGGAACGGCGTGAAATCAATCTGGTACCGTTTGCTCCTCTATTCTCCACCCGTTGACTTTTAAAGCAGTTCCCTCAA
Organism: Osmerus eperlanus; assembly: GCF_963692335.1. NCBI lineage: Eukaryota > Metazoa > Chordata > Actinopteri > Osmeriformes > Osmeridae > Osmerus > Osmerus eperlanus. The sequence goes on along the minus strand of NC_085023.1, from coordinate 2,889,714 downwards.
AACCCTCCTGCGAAATAATATGCGGGTTTTTTATTTTATTTTATTGGTTGTGTCTTTAGTAGGCTACGTAGTACAGGATTAATCCACTGGAGGACGCTATACGCACAATAATAGAAATTAGGCTACTACCACTATCCTTTTTCTAAACCGCATTTAAAATAAAATACATTAGGCCTATCCGTTTCCATCCGTTGTTTCCTGTCATTCTCACAACTTTCATGGTAAATGAATGTATTTTCATCTGGCCATACAATTTACGTTTAATATGATTCGGTAACATTTACATGATAGGCTATTACATTTTCCGACAAATAAGCTATTCGGTTGTTGACAATGTAATTTATATTCATGAAGTCTAACTTGCAGACTACATGGTAAAAAAGACTAACGATGAAAAAGAATAAAAGATAAAGAATGTTATTATTTCTATATTAATATGACAGCTCATTTGTACTTTGCAAAGCACACTATGTAAATTCACTGTGTGCTTTTGATGTTTGTCTTAGTTTTTGGTTTATGCCTTATGTGGTACTTATGCATAGAATCTTAATAAATAAAAAAATCTGGCATAAAACTTGTTTATCTGTTTTCCATCCACAGCTGATACAGGGATGAAGATATAGTCTATACCCCTGCTAGACCCAATTCCTACTGATCAAACAATCCAAAATGTTAATTAGTATTAAACTCTGCAGGGGTTAGTTCATTAGGCTAGGAGAAGGCTGTAGAATCACTTTCAAATCATTAAAAGGTGGGATGAGAGAATACTTATTTAAACTATAAAGAGAATGTGGAATAAAACAGGGTTAGTTTACTCGACCGCACATTTCTCACATCCCACTGGTGTCTGAGAAGTCCTTAAAAACATTTCTCCTCAAACCTTTGAAAGTACATACATTCACACTACAAAGTACCATATTATGTGAATCTAAAATGAGATGGTCCAGTTTTGGGACAGTTAACCTTTCAACAATGTTAAATAAAGGTTAGTGAGAGTCAATTATGATCCACAGAGACCCATATATTAAGAACTTGATGCCTGAGAAAGATGGAGAATGTTTTTCACAGCATCAACCTTTTCTTCAGTTAATGCATGTTCACAGGCTCTTTAAAGGCTTCCCCTGGGTTTAAACCATAGGTCAGACACTCCTCTTCCAGGGATGCCCAAGCCATCCTCTCTGTGGTGAACCAGGCGGCCCAATCCCCCGTACGAGAGACCGCTATGGCCCCGCCTCCTCCTCGGACACGCTCGCCCATGTAGGTCAGGGAAACGTTCACAGCATCGGCGGTGCCTTTACCTGTCCGGACAAAACACGTTTGATACACTGAGGACAGACGAGAGTGGAACTGATGGTGTGTTGTTGTAACAGAAAACATTTTGATTTGTATAAAGCAAATAGATTTAGGTTCCTGGGCAGAAGTGTGTTCATCTGTGCAGTACAGTAGGATGTCCTGTGTTCACCCACTGTAGCTAAGCCATCTTGCTGTGTATGCGACACAAAACCAGTCTTACACCAGTCTTACACCTTATCAGACCTTAAAACTACTTTTTAAAGTCAAGTCAGTCTGGCAGTACAGTCAAACCATACTTTAATTACGCCAATACTTCGGGGACAGCAAAACCAAATAAAAGTGCAAGTCACAGAGAGTCTGAATCAAAGCTTGAATGAACAAGAAGTGGGTTGTGTGAGTGCCAAGCGTTTGACACGGAGGGAAAGAACCCAGAGGAGATAGAGAGCGTCAGTGAGGCTGCAGCCATTCTCCCCGTCTCCTTCCTGTCATTACCAGAGGACACTTCAGCAAACAATAGCCTGACTGACCCCTCAACACACACTTCCTCATTATCAGCCAACTGCAGCCTCTGCTAGCTCAATCACCTCCGCCTCCTGCCCACCAATTAAAATGATTGGCAATGCTAATGTCAAAACTTCACAGGCACCTGCATGAATTCAACAATATGGTCCGACACCCAAGCCTGATGGTTGTGTGGATGTAGCTCTGCCTGGGCTGGTAGACAGAAGGGAAACGCATCCAGTGACAAGCTTCAAAGCATGATCCCTTGGTAAAAATGAATATACAAATAAACACATGGATTTGTGGATGTAAAGTCTAATGAGGGTAGTATTTTTAGGTGTCTTTTTTTATATAAATAAAAAATAGATGTTGTTTTTTGCCTAGTGCAAGTCAAAACAGTGTTGTTAAGTTAGCGTTTATAAGGAAAGGTGAATACTAAAGGAAAGCGTGTCATGATCCAGGTGTGAGGGGAGTAGCTATGCAGACACTGTGGTGGGGTCTCCCTGTAGCAACGCCCCCTGCTCCATGGGGAGAAGCAAATAACAAATTCAAATCCCAAAATGAATTCAATTTACGAGAGCAATTAAGATGCGATAGCCACAGCCCCTCATTAAGCAGGCATTTTTGTTCCCCACATCCTGACATGTTTGTAATTGATAGCACATTAGTCACCAACGCAATTCAATTTAGAATTTGTCGCTCCGCTCGGCTTGCGTGCTGTATGAGTTTTGGTAATAAAATGACTAGATTTGGTAATAACATAACCAAGTGGCTATCCATCATGTCAACATGAAGGCAGAAAAGACGTAAAGAGCTGCTGCTGTGTGACTCATTGAATTGCCAGAAGAGAAGTAGGCCAATTACATGGGTGTGTAATATTGTGACTTACGACCCACTACTCAGAAAACCTCACCCGCAATGAATGGCATTCCAACCTCGTAATTCATTATTTTCATGAATACTTCCTGACCCAATAAGTATTTCCTGGTAAAAACAGAAAGACAGTCTATTTTCACCAAGGACAACAGATCTGTATTGCATATACGTGTGTGTGTATCTGTATGTATGTATATGTGGGTATGAATTTGTTTGTATGTATCTGTGTGTATATATATATATATCTGTATGTATGTATCTGTGTGTATATATCTGCATGTATGTATATGTGTGTATATATCTGCCTGTATGTACATGTGTGTATATATCTGTGTGTATGTACATGTGTGTATGTGTGTGTGTACATGTGTGTATGTGTGTATGTACATGTGTGTATGTGTGTGTGTACATGTGTGTATGCTGTGTATGTACATGTGTCTGTGTACATGTGTGTAGGTGTGTATGTACATGTGTACGTACATGTGTGTATGTACATGTGTGTGTGTACATGTGTGTATGCTGTGTGTGTATCCCGTACCTTGCTCCATGTGGAAGAGGATGAGTCTGGCCAGAGTGACTCTCAGGATGGATTCTCCATGGCCTGTACAGGACGCGGCTCCGCTCAGGTTATCAGCATAGCCCCCCGAGCCTAACCCACAGGTGCCAAGGAAGGGAAAACATGTAAGTGTGGTGAGATGTTTGCTACAATGATAAGGCCAGAAAGTTATTGGGCAATGTTTGGACTGCCAACAGTAGTTACTCAGTAAAACCTTTCCAAAAACAACTTTTGCCTACCAATGACAGGGGAATCTCCTACTCTGCCGACCATTTTGTTTCGTATCCCACCAGTTGACGTTGCACAGGCAACGTTCCCAGAGCAGTCCAGAGCGACTGCCCCTACAGTGTCATGTCCCCTGCAGAGAGAGAATTATTCTGATCATAGCAGGAGTCAGTGAGTGTATATGATTCTGATTATAGCTGAGAAAGAGACAGTATATTATTCTGGTAGCAACTGGAGAGAGAGAGTATGATTCTGATCATAGCTGGAGAAAGAGAGTATGATTCTGATCATAGCTGAGAGAAAGAGACAGTGTAAGATTCTGATTATAGCTGAGAGAGAGAATGTAGGATTGTGATAACATTGGTAACAACACTAAACTGAACTAGATGAATGGTGTGCCAGTCTCTAAAGAGGCAGAATATATTCATTTCATTTTATCAAGCCTGTTAAACATTGCCTTCTGGGTAAAAACCTAAGCAGCAGGCCAGACAGCGTTGTAACAGAGCGTGTCACTAGGAGAAGGGTAGGCCAAGGGCGAACCAAACAAACACCCAAACTAATATTTCCAAGTAGTGGGTGAGCTACCACACTGCCTCCTAACAACAAAAGGAAAGGAGTATTGGTCTGCAGCAGTTGGTGGAGGATCGCTCGTCAGACTCTTGAAAGGAAACATCAATCACCAGTGAAGGGCATCTGATTGCTCTATTAAATCACAACTGTCCGGATCACACTGATCGGCTGAAAACAGAAGCTAAAAACGTCTTCTGTGGAGGGATAATGCGTCAGAGTCAGGAAGAGCCGAGGAGCGTAGCCGAGGCTCTTCCTGACTCTGATGTGGCTCTGATGTGTGCTAGCTGACTAATGGGACATTCAGACGACCTGGACCCAGACGGATGAAGGATCTCTTTAAAAGGCCGAACAGACGATCCTGAGACATCCTTCTGCTATTGTTTCTAGGAGCACAAAACCAGGAGGCCTTGTTCCCAAGTCATGGATCAATCCTAGCCCTCATAAAAATTGTTGAAAGGTCAGGTTGTTCGAGATTCTCCACTGAAAGGGGTTCTTATCTAGACACTCAAGGCCTAATCGTGTTTCGTGGAACAAGCGGTGCTGAACATGCTGCGGGCCCCAGTCTGTCCAAGTCAGACAGAATAAATGAGAGAATTAAAGAAACAACCAAGAGTGAATTTTCAGCCCACAAGGTCATGACACAGCTGGCTCCACTGGATCCACGAGAGAGGAGGGAACAGTGCCGTTGAACTCTGTTAATAACGACAGTAAGGCGACTCATCACCGGGGCCATCGAGAGCCTTGTGTCTGAAAATGCTCCAGACACAGCTGATTTTAAACCAACTCTGTCCTCGGGGTCTGGTCTGTATTGATGAGATTTTCCCTCCGAAGGTGCATAGTTAAAATAGGTCATGAAGACCACAGCTAATTGCCACTGTAGTTTAATGGCACTGTGCTGCATTCTAATGGCTCTGTTCACCTCTGCCAGGATGTTGATGGCTGATATCCATGCTGATGATGAGCTAGGGTCAGCCTGTTTGAGCTCTGGGTCTCTGGGTATAAAAGCCCCACATTAAGACAGGCGTGTGTTGGAGTTCCAGTGGCAGGATGTTGTGTGTGTTAGGCCTCCAGGGGCCTGTTATCCGCAGAGCTCAGGGACCCATCGGTGATGAAGCAGCAGGATCACAGGGAGCTAACGGCGGAGGCTTCAGCTCTGCCAACTGTCGTTTGGCCCCTCCAGGGCCCCGTTCCTGCCTCAGCATCCCGTCTCTTCCTCGACAGGGCACTGCGGAGACCCCCAAGCTCTCATTGCCTACCTTCCGGATCCCATTTATCTACTCCTCGCGGCCTTAACCTGCTGTTCTGATGCTGAAATGCTCTAAAACGGTATCTGTCTTATCAATGTACCATCCCTCCAGTCCCTCCTGGGGCAAGGCTCTCCAGCCCACATCAAGGCCTCGACCTTGGGGGCGTTGTGAGGGTGACAGGTGGCGCACTGGACGGCTTTTACATCCAAGACTTACACAACGGCTGGTTCTTTTCATTCAAGCAGACGAGTCCCAGTGTGTCAGAAGAAGCTCTCTCAAAAAGATGGTGAAGAGGATGAATCTGACCCAGGGTTAACTGACATCTAAAGCCCCATGAACAATCAATACCTGTTTCTCAGTGGACAGCCAGGTTTTCTCACTGACCTACATGACAGCCAGCTACTGGCATTACTGCTGTGTGTAAACATGCACACAGCAGCTTCCGTGTACAGCCAAGCAAAAGTATACTTTCTCATAGCATGAAAACAGGTGGCAAATATTTGTGTTTGTTTTTTCTTTAGGAGGAAAAGTTGTTAACTTCTCTCCACAAATAACACCCAATTCCAGCCAGCTGCGAGACCCTGCAGTGCTTGTTTGGACAGTAAAAGCAGAGTCCATGTGTCTGAAATTTCTCATCACAGTGAGAGTCTTCCAATACAGTCCGGAGGTTCCGACTGGTCACGCTGTTCTAGAATTGCAGGGCTGCCAAACGAAAACGCAGAGACAGATAGAGACCCAGAAAATATACAGAGAAAAGAGAGGGATGTGGAAATTGGCACGGTGGTGGTGTCTGGACAGACTATTCAGCATCCAAGCAGCCCTAGCTTCTCTGCTTCTCTTAAGTGGAGGAGATAGCTATTTACTATCTGAAACCGTCTTCACTTTTGTATTCCCTCACACAGAACAGAAAACAAGGTCCTAGCTTTCATCTGCAAGCAAGCAGACCTTCTCCAAAATTATAGCTATTTATCTGTCTCATCCATCACTCCCTTTCTTCCTGTCTTTGTGCTCTGTAATTTTCTCCCTTCCGCTGTTTTACATCTCTAAGAAACTCCCGGGAGGGTCACCCTCCACGAGTCAGTGAAGTTCACCACTAAAGCTTCCACGTTGCCGCAGCGGCTGTCTTGTCGTCGACTGTGTCCTGTCACTCAGGGAGGGACGTCTGTTCCTGCCACATCATCTATCACCCGATCCACCGCCGCACCACACTCCTGGACGCCGTCGCTAGCTGCCCCCCTCGCCCCCCCCACTCTCAGGGGACCAACCTGCCTTGTCCCTCTGTTCAATACAGCATCATCTTCAGCATCATCTACAGTTGCCACTGCGTATTTGACAGCTCTCGCCTTACTCTGATACTGCATCACAAACGAGTCACGTTTAGTAGCAGCAACCTGGTTTGAATGGACTGTAGATGCCGTATACCAAGTCAATCAAAGTAAAACCTGTTGGGAGGTACCGTCGGGGGTGTGGAAGGTGAGGAGAGAAGTCTACTGCAGCAGATTAACGTTTGAATCTTATATGTACCCCGCGGCCCTGTCCTCGCCCAGTCACACCAGGGCACGGTGGACCTTACCACTGGGAGTTAAAGAGTTCCTTCACTCCGCTGGAGTACTTCCTGTTCTTCTCCCACTCTCTCCGCTCCTGCTCCGTGACCAGGCTCTCTGGTGACACTTCCTGGATGCCTATGCTCTGAGCGAATCGGTTGGCACCTCTGTCTGTGAGCATGACGTGGTTGGTCTGAGATGGAACGACATGACAAGGAGAAGCGTATTTATAATAGTAACTAAACATATAAGAAGGAGTCATTAAGAACGTACAAGACCGAGTTAATTATGAATGGATACGCCAGAGTATCCATGTTCAGTTACATCGTTTAGATTTAAAGATGCTGTAAAGCTATTTCCATGATTTGCTTCTCAGTACATTATATGTGTGTGAAATGAGTTGCTGAAAGCATGTGCAAATCTCTAAAACTTTGTCTGACTGAAATGTGGAGTTAGACCGTTGAACAGTTTCTCACACATTTTCAGCTCAGGTTTTGTTTAGGCGGGGCAAACCCCAACCTTCCTACGTCACAGCCACCTATCTACGTCAGATCACAGACGGTTTATATAACCTGCATTCTGTTACTCAGCTGATATGATGCAAAGACAAAGTAATTAACACATAAAACACAAGAGATTGCAGGTAGGACTGTTCTGATATCTGCAATTGATTTAGCTAGTTGTTGCTAAATTCAATAAATTCGAGGGGGCGGAGCTTCAGCTCCTTCAGGCGACACGCCCCCCCCAGTATCAAGCAGAGAAGACTGCTGATATTCCCACGATTTCAAAGCCTAATTTAACATGTCTGTGGGGTTTTTTCATTTGAATTTGGATGGGTAGGTAACAACACATTCTTCTGTGGTGTGATGAACTTAAAACTAATTTTCAGTTCTGCTTTACAGCCACTTTAAAACCTCTATTTTCTAAAGAAACAGAGATGTAGTTGACCCGTAGAGCAACTATGGGTTAGATGTCTGAGTATGTGTTCTGTTGCTGCAAAACTAAAAATGTTCTGCTGTCCAAGTTGCCTCATTAAAAAACAAAAACACTTAGGTCTTATAAAATAAAATAAAAAAAGACTTAATCAGCGTTGATACAGAAAATAGTATTATAAAGTCATGCTGTATTTTCCGGATATAATAACACAATTTAATAGAATAGATGTGACTGGTAAACACGAGGACTGGCCAGTCAGACAGGCGCTGAGGTCTGTGATATCACCTTGACGTCAGACAGGCGCTGAGGTCTGTGATATCACCTTGATGTCAGACAGCTTCTGAGGTCTGTGATATCACCTTGACGTCAGACAGCTGCTGAGGTCTGTGATATCACCTTGACGTCAGACAGGCGCTGAGGTCTGTGATATCACCTTGACCTGCCCATCATGGCTGTGCAGTAACTCTATCTATGACAGCTGATTCACAGACGAGCTTTAATCTATACTGCTGGGTGAACATCTCTTGTCCTGACACCTTCCTCAGACACTTAGCTACTCTGGCAGGGAGGAGAGAGGGGGGACAGAGAGAGGGAGAGTGAGAGAGAGAGAGAGAGAGAGAGAGAGAGAGAGAGAGGGGGGGAGATAGAAAGACAGGGAAAGAGAGAGAGAGGGAGGGAGAGAGGGCGAGAGAGAGACCGAAAGAGAGAGGGGGGGAGAGAGGGAGAGAGAGAGAGAGAGAGAGAGCGAGAGAGAGAGATGGAGAGAAAGAGAAAGAAAGAGAGGACTCAACAGTATTTCACTAATAATATCATATGATGTCTCTATGTCTCTATGAGAAAAGTTCACATTTCCTTCATAGAAACCCTGATAATAGACTGAATCTCCCTGACAACAGAGAATATTACTTAATGGTGTGGGACTAATTTCCAACCATTCAACTTAAACAGCGGTATATGTTGAGATCTTTGGATCACACCCTAATAAAAACAATAACATTTGTGAATGTTTAAAATGACTTTCACGCCCGTCTGTCCCTGTGTTAAAACTACTGAGCTGTAGGAACATTATTCCCCCTCGGCCTGTAATGGGAGACACACAGAGACCATTAGTCCTATTGGGAAACTTTAAAATATTTAGGCGATTATGAAAGTGATTTTTCTCTGTCAGACTGAGTGCACTCCAGATTACAGGGTCAGTGAAGCTTGATAGCAGCATTGATCACTCACTCCCCCGATGAATATTTAATACAGAGCTGTTCAACAGATCTGGCAGCTCACAGCAAAAACTAGCAAGGTCTTTCAAGGAGGGGTGGGTGGGATAGGCAGCCTGGGGCATCTATCCTAACAGCGTTTAGCCTCCCGCTGTCCTGGAGTGACAAGGTGAATCTTGGGTGTTGCCTAGGTAAACAGATAGGATGCTATCAGTACACTTATACAGAGGGTCATTTCAGAGGGTGCATGCGTACCAAGGCCTTGACGTTACCACAGAAACCACCTCAAGCTCTCCCTGACACAAACACGCCATGCGCCCTGACATACGAGGGTTTCCTTCACTGGTAAGTTGTTGCTTAGCAGCACATGACAAACAACCTACTGTCATCCCCCTTGTGAGAGTATGCAGATTTTAGGAGAGCCTCGGTTAGGACGCTGCTGCCATGGTTACCTGGAAAGGGTATTATATTAGCAGGGGACTGCTGGGGCCAATCCAAGGCAGCTTCGAGAAACCAAGCACAGACTTGTAACAGGCTGGGAGTTACTCAGACGAGAATGTATATAACATTGAGGTCCATCATGAGTTTCAGTCCTTCAGATCCCAGTCATTCTCGAGAACGTCAAGTTCCAGAGAGCATCTTTGAGCGTAAGAAGTTAGCAGCAACACAAGATAGGAAAATATGGTATAGTATATAATATAATCTGAATGGCAGAATATGGAGAGAGCCTGATAACCTCTCCTATTATCTCCCCCCATGCTATTGAACCTGAGAGCTATCTCACACTACCTTTGATCTTTGGAATTAGTTGTCTGCAGAAAACCTCTTGCAGTGATGGACAGTGTGTGTGTGTGTGTGTGTGTGCGTGCGTGTAGCTAAAATATGGACGTTCAATAGTCCTTCTACTGCCACTGGGCTGCTTAGTGAAACACCAAAGAAGAACCACTCGTCCTTCTGGTCATGGTGATACATCTCCATGTCATCCCTAGCCTAGCGCTCACTGGAATCATTACTCGTTTCCCAGGCAATGTCTGACCTGGCACCTCCAGTAGTTCTGGGGAGAGGGGCTATATTTGGTTAACGACCCAGAAGCCTGAAAATACAAAAGATTCTTTTGAAGGTGACAAGCTGGCTAAAAGGAATGCTGCAATGTTTCAGAGGAGGCTTAATTCATCTGGCAACGGAACGAAACCGGAACAAAATCCACTACTTCATTGTTCTTCAAACAAAACACAAAAAGGGTAACGACTGGACAGGTGATTAAGCCTCCAAGTCGATACTAAGGCTGAGCACAGTTGCTGCTGCCTTCGGGAAACCACTGACAGGTTTTGTTCACCTGAAATGAGAGAGAAGAGGAGCAAAGAAAGGAGGAGAGAGAGAAAGACAAAGGTAACCTTTTCCATCACAGCCCTTGCCAGAGAGACCGGGTTGGGGATGTTCCTCACACAAGACACGGCTCCGGCAGCGAGGGTCCTGCCGTCCATAATGATGGCATCCAGCTCCACCTCTCCATCAGCATTCAGTACCGCCCCGTGACCTTAAACAAAGCAACCCCATCATTAGAAGTCATGCACTATAACTTAAGAGTCTACGAGACCAAACTGTGGAGTTCACTTGGGCTACATAAAAGTATAGCAAACCACACAGACATACAGCAGCGGCAGTGTGTATAATGTGATATGGTGCGTGTCGGTTTATGCAAACGTTCACGTTGCACTTCTGAGTCACAGTAACACAATACTTGTGATATATTCTGGTAGCAATTCAATATCCAACATCAAAAATCACATCCAACTGTCAGTTCTGCAATAGGAATAAAGATGCAGTATAAGACACTATCTCTAACGACAACATAACAGTATCACAGCACACTTCTGAACTTGTGGGTATCACTCTAAGCACATTTCTCCTCTCTCAAAGTGCGAATGCATTAGTTGTTTATTGATTGGACATCGCTCCCTTCCTGTCTGTCAGGACGTATAAAATGACCTCCTGATGAAGTGCTTATTTCGCTCCAATGATTGAAGGACTCTCTGCAGTTTCACCTAATGTGGCAGTTGGCCATCACAGATGAGATGACTTCAGACAAGCCCAGTGTGTTAACGAAGTGTCTTGTTTTTTATCCCAAAAGGTTTCCGTGTGTAACTTGACGACGGCTGCCCTCTAAAGCCTTTCAGCTCCTGCTCGGCCAGGTTCCAGAATGACCTTGGGACTGGGAAGTGATCCGGGGAAAACTGTGACTGGTGAAAGTTTTTGTTTTGAGATCTGAGATGCTCTCTGAACCATCGAAACTACTGGCAAAGTTTTCAGTGCAGCCAGTGCAGTGTGTTGTGTCAGTTGTTGGTTTGGGGCAGAGTGGATGCATGAAGCCTCCAGCTTAGACCGTCCACTGGGGCGCACTCGTTTAGAGGACCGGGAGGCGCATGCTGGGTTCAACAGAGGGGGTCTGAAATCCTCCACGCGTCTAGGGGAACCCCCCATTATTTTTACTTTGGGGGATCCCACAACATATCAGTCTGTAGAGCTTGATATAATTTTCAGGAATCACTATCAAGTCATCTTAAGTCATTGTACAAAATGTTCCAAAAATTAAAGAGTGAAACGGATGATAGAAAAACAGTCTTCAGAATTTCTAAGCGTTACAGGTTATTTCGAAACATGGGCTTACCTGCATCAAACACTGGGTCGTCCTCCATGGTCCTCACAGCCAGCTCCACGGCCTCCAGAGCACTGGCTCCCGTCTTCATGGCTAAGAAACCCCGCTGGGCGGCTGCCTTGACCCCCGCTACCGATGCCTGGGCCAGATCGTCTGGTATGGCCCAAGCTCCACCATGGACGACTATCACGGCACTCATCCTACTGATGCCTTGAGACAAACATTATAGTTTTTTCCGATTGCTCACAAAAATGTCTAATAACACACAGTTAGTGAAACCTGACACTCGAGGAGCAAAACAGCAGCCCAGATCTGCACAACTATAAACAAGTGTTTTAAATTGTGCACAACTGTGTGTAACTGGTTCAAACAGAGTCCAATTTTATGAACCATGTGTGTGGCATACGGTGACAGAATTTGTTTTTTATACAGACTGTATCGTTTTTAACAAAGTGTTTCATTTTGCAAAAGATTGGAGGTGTTACTTGTGTGTCTGGTTGTGTGAAGCGTGTGTTGTGTTTTGACAAATTGAGTCCTGTTTTCAAAATTGTGCTTAAGCAATACGAAAAAACTGTAAGCACTTTAGTGCTTATGTAGGCTACACCTGACGCACGTGTTTGATCTATTTGTTCACGTGTTGCATTTTTCAAGGCAGTGTCTTAAAAACGCAATTAAGTGACATAATCTTCTGTCTGTGTCTAATGTAGAAAAGTGTATTTAGTGATTTAGCTTACGCTAAACCGTAGTTTCTGGTCAAATGAATGATAAACTTCGTAGACTAATCTTGCCAATGCGGCGGCACAATGAACTACAAGCAGTGGAAACTTAAATTCAGTTTTCCATTCCACGTATTCCATTGCATGTATCATTTAGATTAGTTTTTTAAGTATCACATACAATAAGAATGAAGAAGTAGGAATAAATACTCACTTGTGCTATTCACATTCGCAGGCTCCGCAATCCTAAACTACACAAGACCGGAGTGGTGTTTGGACACGTGATCCCTCGTTGAGCTTTGTCAACAAGCTTTTTTTTATTTCTTTTTTTTATCAATGAACAATCAGGTCACAAATACAGAAGCATAGTTACAGATACCGTTTAGAAATACAATAATGAAGAAAAAAAATACAAAAACAGTAACAACAATAAGATTAAAGTACAGTTGGACAACAAGCGTCCTCTCACTGGATCAAGCTTCTTACTTCTTAAAATATTTAAATATTTTGGGAGTTTGAGTTTGCATCAATGTAACAATATAAAGTAAAACAGAAAACGGCTTGAGCTGCATGTAAAGTGCAAGCAAATGCATATTATAATTATATCAAGGGAAATTAGTGAGCACAAAGATCTACTGATGAATTGAAAGGTTTCATATTTCTCCCGGACGACCTGAGTTATTGATCTAGAGAGCGGTTTAGCTTCAAATTAGACTTTTGGGAGGCGGTGAACACTTAAGCTATGGATTCTGTTTTTAGATGTGGTTTTCACTAATGAGTTTGGAAACTCAATCTTATGGGATGTCTTTGTCCTGGAGAATGCTACTATACTAATTTCAAACACAGCAAATTGCCCTATGTGGGACTCATGTATCAAACTCAAGGTGATGAGATAGAGATAGATATTCTGTCTTTTGCACAGCTCAAATATCAAGTTCGAACCATGTGGGACCACCTAATAAACTGCACATATTATTCTAACACAATAACGTGTCACTGAGAGAGTATCCTGTCTATCTTCAAGGAAATAAATGTTGTAGTTATTGCTTTTATCTTTTGTAGTACGTCAGTTATCAGCTCCATCATCACGCACGTGCATGTGAGTGCACGTGCGTGTGTTTGTGTGCGTGTGTGGAAACAAAGGTGCAGTCAGAATGGTTATTGATCAACCATGATGCTGATTGCAGAGTGTTTGTGGTGCGAAACGGAGCGAGGATGGTTAGAATCAGAATCAGAATTCGGTTTATTCGCCATGTTATACAAACACGGAATTTACTGTGGCAGGGAGGTGCAAACACTAAACATATACGAATCTTAAATTAAGTAAAGGTACAGAAGTTTAACTATTCCTAAGAACTAAACAATCTAAGAATAAAACAATTTAAATATAAAATAAAATATATATAAAAATAAGAATGAGCAGCATGACTGGTCAACATAGTGCAATAGTGCAATCAGATACTGGGTTAAATAATGAATGAATGTCAATGGGAGTCCTTGGCCTTGTTGAAGAGGCCAGTAGCAGATGGAAAGAAACTGTTCTTATAGCGTGAGGTTTTGGTCCTGATGGACCGCAGCCTTCTGCAGGAGGGGAGTAGCTGGAACAGGGAGTGGCCAGGGTGGGAGGGGTCGGCCACAATCTTCCTCGCTTGCCTCAGGGTCCTCGAGATGTGCAGGTCCTCGAGGGTAGGCAGATTGCAGCCGATCACCTTCTCAGCAGTGCGGATGATACACTGCAGTCTGCTCTTGTCCTTGGCAGTTAGGAAGGACTTCTCAAGCTGCTCACCATTACAAACATAATCTGCATATATGACCAAGGCATGGCTGTGGGAAAATACCAGCCTTATGCCTTGCTTATGGAAGAGCAGGAATAAACCAGCACAGCATCACCTAAAGCCATGACTGCATGTTGTTGAGAGACACTAATCTAATTTTCAGCAGTTTCAGTTCTCGCACAAACCTCTCCCTACAGGAAGAACAGTTTAATCTCACCATTAATATATTTCATTACAGGATATATTGTCACAACTGGATGTGTCCCAGACAGCTAGATAGCAGCATGACACAGTAAAGGCATTTTATTTCAGGATGGCTTGAATTTGAATGGGATGTCATTCTAAAAACAAAGACAACAAAATGTAATTAGTATTCCGTTAACGCACGCTCCAAATAATAAACTATAAAGGTCTTGTAATTTCTTTTAAATTCATATTTTTTTTATATGTGCCTCAAAGGGAAATTACACATGCCTTTTAGATATTAACCTTTGTCTGAGTAAATTGAATTTGGTGATGTTATAGTGTGGCATTTTCTCTCTCCTCACAACATTAATGGATAACAATAATTGCTTGTACATGAAGCAACTCTCTGAGCAACTAAAAATAGAACATTTCAATTCCCATCCCCTGGTCATTCTTCTTCACCAGAGGCAGGTATTAAACCCATGTTTAAAGGTGACCAAGCTTGGACATGATGCCAGAAGACAAAGACCATTGGCCTGCGTGCTACCAGAGAGACATGGTTGAAAGCCAGCAGGAATGCCAAACATTATGACTCCTCCAAATACCTAGTCCTTAGGAGGCCGTGCTGATAGCCCAGGACCTGAAGACACTGGGTCTGTTCAATGTACCAGCATGAGGTATTTTCTACTTGCCAGACAATATATTCTACATATTCAATTCAGACTTGCAGTCACTGAACCAGTCATTGTAGCTCAGTCAATCCGCAAAGGGGTTTTGATTATCCACATTCTTCTAATTTAAGTTTCATAAATGATTCACCATCAAGTAATACAAACTGTAATGCGAGTTTTGTTGATTATGACATCATGCAGTGTTTAACTCATTGTGAACAGACAAATCTTATCCAGTCATGGGAGAGGACGATTCTGACAGAGAGAATCTTCTGGTTATTTCAACAAAACAAAAGAAGGATTAGATACTGTTTGGTTATTTGCTTAGCATATGGATTCCTGAGACATACCCCCAGCCTCCCTCACATCACAAGACATCCATTAGTTATGAGATTGACCATTCCTTAACCTTCTTTCTCCTTTACGAAGACACACTGCTTAATAATTCACAGAGTGGGATATTGCATTTCCACATTCTGGTTCTAGGTGAAAAACATAGATTTGTCATCTCTCCTTCTATGCCACCTTCTCCGTGGGGTGTTCAGACTGCATTCACGTTACAGCTGCCATGACGCTCACTGCCTCAGGCCCTGAGGGTCACACACTGCCTCAGGTCCTGAGGGCCACTCACTGCCCCAGGTGCTGAGGGCCACACACTGCCCCAGGCCCTGAGGGCCACTCACTGCCCCAGGCCCTGAGGGCCACACACTGCCCCAGGTGCTGAGGGCCACTCACTGCCCCAGGTGCTGAGGGCCACACACTGCCCCAGGCCCTGAGGGCCACTCACTGCCCCAGGCCCTGAGGGCCACACACTGCCCCAGGTGCTGAGGGCCACACACTGCCCCAGGCCCTGAGGGCCACACACTGCCCCAGGTGCTGAGGGCCACACACTGCCCCAGGCCCTGAGGGTCACACACTGCCCCAGGTCCTGAGGACCACTCACTGCCCCAGGCCCTGAGGGCCACACACTGCCCCAGGTCCTGAGGGCCACACACTGCCCCAGGTCCTGAGGACCACTCACTGCCCCAGGCCCTGAGGGCCACACACTGCCCCAGGTCCTGAGGGCCACACACTGCCCCAGGCCCTGAGGGCCACACACTGCCCCAGGCCCTGAGGGCCACACACTGCCCCAGGTCCTGAGGGCCACACACTGCCCCAGGTCCTGAGGGCCACACACTGCCCCAGGCCCTGAGGGCCACTCACTGCCCCAGGCCCTGAGGGCCACACACTGCCCCAGGTGCTGAGGGCCACACACTGCCCCAGGCCCTGAGGGCCACACACTGCCCCAGGCCCTGAGGGTCACACACTGCCCCAGGTCCTGAGGACCACTCACTGCCCCAGGCCCTGAGGGCCACACACTGCCCCAGGTCCTGAGGGCCACACACTGCCCCAGGTCCTGAGGACCACTCACTGCCCCAGGCCCTGAGGGCCACACACTGCCCCAGGTCCTGAGGGCCACACACTGCCCCAGGCCCTGAGGGCCACACACTGCCCCAAGCCCTGAGGGCCACACACTGCCCCAGGTCCTGAGGGCCACACACTGCCCCAGGTCCTGAGGGCCACACACTGCCCCAGGTCCTGAGGGCCACACACTGCCCCAGGTGCTGAGGGCCACTCACTGCCCCAGGCCCTGAGGGCCACACACTACCCCAGGTCCTGAGGGACACACACTGCCCCAGGTGCTGAGGGCCACACACTGCCCCAGGTGCTGAGGGCCACTCACTGGCCCAGGCGGGGTATATTTATATACATACAGAGACTCATTAGCAGTGCTATTTAACAAAATATAATTTTCCATTATACAATTCTGCAGTTCTACTTGTTGACCACTAGAGAGCTGTAATATGCCATGCATATCCAATCACTATGCACAAACCCCACACTAATATGCGTTTTCAAAATAAGCTACAGTAGACTATAAATACAAATTCTTATAGACTATGACTGAAGCATGGGAAGAATAGGATATTGATGGTAATTTCTGGTGTTGCTTCCCTTTACAAACATGTTGCAAAGGTCCTGGTCTAAAGCTAGGCATTAATTCCAGTCACAATTTTACATGACTCGGACGTGGTTATTTGACTAGGCAACTGCACACCTGAGCCAAATTCATCTAATACCTGCACAGGGAATAGGTTTATTTTCCAGCATATCTCAGACACAAAGAGAAAGGGCTTGTGTAGAGGTTGTGATTTCCCCCATTAGATAAAGAGCAATCTGAATCACCTCCTGCCTGCGAAGGCTCCTTGAAAAAGCAGAAATCATGCTTTTCTTGCATGTTACTATGAATGTAGAAACCCTTGGGCCTTGGGAAGACAGATGGCTAACCATGTGGTAATGGTATATTATCCAGGCGTTCACTTTGAAAGGTGTCCAACTCTGGCACCCTCTCTCTCTCTCTCTCTCTCTCTCTCTCTCTCTCTCTCTCTCTCTCTCTCTCTCTCTCTCTCTCTCTCTCTCTCTCTCTCTCTCTCTCTCTCTCTCTCTCTCTCTCTCTCTGTCTCTCTGTCTCTCTCTCTGTCTCTCTGTCTCTCTCTCTGTCTCTCTCTATCATCCTTTCTCTCATCGGTCTCTCGCTCCTCTGTCTGTCGCTCCCTCTCTCCCCCTCCCCCCCCCCCCCATCTCTCTCTCAGCAAATATACATACTCATGTATACACTGTGGCATCCCCAGAGAGTCCACGCCTCCCCTTCTGCAGCAGGGACAGCGGCCCAGGCCGCCTCACAACCAGGTCACAGCCAGC